>NC_092111.1:13170810-13266633 GCF_045679555.1 Salvelinus alpinus
AACTCAAAATGTACCTCATGGCCAGTACGGGGATCGAACCCACGACCTTGGCGTTATTAGCACCACGCTCTAACCAACTGAGCTAACCGGCCGCTTGCCACGGAGCAAAAGTTTTAGGATGGACAGAGCCTCGGCCAGTGCTGGCTCGTAAACGAACAAGTCCACCAACAACATAGCCTGACAAGACTGGACCCTCTTGGTTGCTCCTTGTGGTAAATTAAAAAGGCTGGGGAATTAGCTCAAATGGTAGAGTGCTTGCTTTGCATGCGAGAGTTTGTGGGATCGATGCCCACTTTCTCACAAAAGCATTTTTTTTGGTGGATCCAAGAACGCTCCAGTTCACACTTCATGCAGCTTTGTCTAACGACAACCTACTGTCATGATGTCAGATGAAAAAGAACGACGTGACTTACTTTCAGAGGAGCAGCGTAGCACACACAATTGATGCCCACAAACAAAGCTGTGGGAAGTTTCCTTGAAGCCAAAGCAGAGGATAAAGATAGAACAACAACTAATGCCGAAACCCGGGATCGAACCAGGGACCTTTAGTCTAACGCTCTCCCAACTGAGCTATTCCGGCAAGTCACTAAAACTAATTATTTGGCACACTTGACCATACACATGCAAGTGACTCACAATTTTGACACTGAAAATGAAACTCATGGCCAGTACGGGGATCGAACCCACGACCTTGGCGTTATTAGCACCACGCTCTAAACAACTGAGCTAACCTGCCTCTTTCAACAGAGAATTTTTTTTAGGATGCACAGACCCTCGGCCAGTGCTGGTGCGTAAACGAACAAGTCCACCAACAACATAGCCTGACAAGACTGGACCCTCTTGGTTGCTCCTTGTGGTAAATTAAAAAGGCTGGGGAATTAGCTCAAATGGTAGAGCGCTTGCTTTGCATGCGAGAGTTAGTGGAATCGATGCCCACTTTCTCACAAAAGCATTTTTTTTGGTGGATCCAAGAACGCTCCAGTTCACACTTCATGCAGCTTTGTCTAACGACAACCTACTGTCATGTAACAATGACAAGCAACTTTCATGTAACACTGATGTCACAATGTCAGATGAAAACGAATGACATGACTTACTTTCAGAGGAGCAGCGTAGCACACACAATTGATGCCCACAAACAAAGCTGTGGGAAGTTTCCTTGAAGCCAAAGCAGAGGATAAAGATAGAACAACAACTAATGCCGAAACCCGGGATCGAACCAGGGACCTTTAGATCTTCAGTCTAACGCTCTCCCAACTGAGCTATTCCGGCAAGTCACTAAAACTAATTATTTGGCACACTTGACCATACACATGCAAGTGACTCACAATTTTGACACTGAAAATGAAACTCATGGCCAGTACGGGGATCGAACCCACGACCTTGGCGTTATTAGCACCACGCTCTAACCAACTGAGCTAACCGGCCGCTTGCCACGGAGCAAAAGTTTTAGGATGGACAGAGCCTCGGCCAGTGCTGGCTCGTAAACGAACAAGTCCACCAACAACATAGCCTGACAAGACTGGACCCTCTTGGTTGCTCCTTGTGGTAAATTAAAAAGGCTGGGGAATTAGCTCAAATGGTAGAGTGCTTGCTTTGCATGCGAGAGGTAGTGGGATCGATGCCCACATTCTCCAAAAAACATTTTTTTTGGTGGATCCAAGAACGCTCCAGTTCACACTTCATGCAGCTTTGTCTAACGACAACCTACTGTCATGATGTCAGATGAAAAAGAACGACGTGACTTACTTTCAGAGGAGCAGCGTAGCACACACAATTGATGCCCACAAACAAAGCTGTGGGAAGTTTCCTTGAAGCCAAAGCAGAGGATAAAGATAGAACAACAACTAATGCCGAAACCCGGGATCGAACCAGGGACCTTTAGTCTAACGCTCTCCCAACTGAGCTATTTCGGCAAGTCACTAAAATTATTTTTGTGGCACACTTGACCATACACATGCAAGTGACTCACAATTTTGAAACTCAAAATGAAACTCATGGCCAGTACGGGGATCGAACCCACGACCTTGGCGTTATTAGCACCACGCTCTAACCAACTGAGCTAACCGGCCGCTTGCCACGGAGCAAAAGTTTTAGGATGGACAGAGCCTCGGCCAGTGCTGGCTCGTAAACGAACAAGTCCACCAACAACATAGCCTGACAAGACTGGACCCTCTTGGTTGCTCCTTGTGGTAAATTAAAAAGGCTGGGGAATTAGCTCAAATGGTAGAGTGCTTGCTTTGCATGCGAGAGTTTGTGGGATCGATGCCCACTTTCTCACAAAAGCATTTTTTTTGGTGGATCCAAGAACGCTCCAGTTCACACTTCATGCAGCTTTGTCTAACGACAACCTACTGTCATGATGTCAGATGAAAAAGAACGACGTGACTTACTTTCAGAGGAGCAGCGTAGCACACACAATTGATGCCCACAAACAAAGCTGTGGGAAGTTTCCTTGAAGCCAAAGCAGAGGATAAAGATAGAACAACAACTAATGCCGAAACCCGGGATCGAACCAGGGACCTTTAGATCTTCAGTCTAACGCTCTCCCAACTGAGCTATTCCGGCAAGTCACTAAAACTAATTATTTGGCACACTTGACCATACACATGCAAGTGACTCACAATTTTGAAACTCAAAATGAAACTCATGGCCAGTACGGGGATCGAACCCACGACCTTGGCGTTATTAGCACCACGCTCTAACCAACTGAGCTAACCGGCCGCTTTCAACAGAGCAACATTTTTAGGATGCACAGAGCCTCGGCCAGTGCTGGCGCGTAAACGAACAAGTCCACCAACAGCATAGCCTGACAAGACTGGACCCTCTTGGTTGCTCCTTGTGGCAAATCAAAAAGGCTGGGGAATTAGCTCAAATGGTAGAGTGCTTGCTTTGCATGCGAGAGTTTGTGGGATCGATGCCCACTTTCTCACAAAAGCATTTTTTTTGGTGGATCCAAGAACGCTCCAGTTCACACTTCATGCAGCTTTGTCTAACGACAACCTACTGTCATGTAACAATGACAAGCAACTTTCATGTAACACTGATGTCACAATGTCAGATGAAAACGAATGACATGACTTACTTTCAGAGGAGCAGCGTAGCACACACAATTGATGCCCACAAACAAAGCTGTGGGAAGTTTCCTTGAAGCCAATGCAGAGGATAAAGAAAAACAACAACTCAAAATGTACCTCATGGCCAGTACGGGGATCGAACCCACGACCTTGGCGTTATTAGCACCACGCTCTAACCAACTGAGCTAACCGGCCGCTTGCCACGGAGCAAAAGTTTTAGGATGCACAGAGCCTCGGCCAGTGCTGGCTCGTAAACGAACAAGTCCACCAACAGCATAGCCTGACAAGACTGGACCCTCTTGGTTGCTCCTTGTGGTAAATTAAAAAGGCTGGGGAATTAGCTCAAATGGTAGAGCGCTTGCTTTGCATGCGAGAGGTAGTGGGATCGATGCCCACATTCTCCAAAAAACATTTTTTTTGGTGGATCCAAGAACGCTCCAGTTCACACTTCATGCAGCTTTGTCTAACGACAACCTACTGTCATGATGTCAGATGAAAACGAATGACGTGACTTACTTTCAGAGGAGCAGCGTAGCACACACAATTGATGCCCACAAACAAAGCTGTGGGAAGTTTCCTTGAAGCCAATGCAGAGGATAAAGAAAAACAACAACTCAAAATGTACCTCATGGCCAGTACGGGGATCGAACCCACGACCTTGGCTGTTATTAGCACCACGCTCTAACCAACTGAGCTAACCGGCCGCTTGCCACGGAGCAAAAGTTTTAGGATGCACAGAGCCTCGGCCAGTGCTGGCTCGTAAACGAACAAGTCCACCAACAGCATAGCCTGACAAGACTGGACCCTCTTGGTTGCTCCTTGTGGTAAATTAAAAAGGCTGGGGAATTAGCTCAAATGGTAGAGCGCTTGCTTTGCATGCGAGAGGTAGTGGGATCGATGCCCACATTCTCCCAAAAACATTTTTTGGGGTGGATCCAAGAACGCTCCAGTTCACACTTCATGCAGCTTTGTCTAACGACAACCTACTGTTATGTAACAATGACAAGCAACTTTCATGTAACACTGATGTCACAATGTCAGATGAAAACGAATGACGTGACTTACTTTCAGAGGAGCAGCGTAGCACACACAATTGATGCCCACAAACAAAGCTGTGGGAAGTTTCCTTGAAGCCAATGCAGAGGATAAAGAAAAACAACAACTCAAAATGTACCTCCATGGCCAGTACGGGGATCGAACCCACGACCTTGGCGTTATTAGCACCACGCTCTAACCAACTGAGCTAACCGGCCGCTTGCCACGGAGCAAAAGTTTTAGGATGCACAGAGCCTCGGCCAGTGCTGGCTCGTAAACGAACAAGTCCACCAACAGCATAGCCTGACAAGACTGGACCCTCTTGGTTGCTCCTTGTGGTAAATTAAAAAGGCTGGGGAATTAGCTCAAATGGTAGAGCGCTTGCTTTGCATGCGAGAGGTAGTGGGATCGATGCCCACATTCTCCAAAAAACATTTTTTTTGGTGGATCCAAGAACGCTCCAGTTCACACTTCATGCAGCTTTGTCTAACGACAACCTACTGTTATGTAACAATGACAAGCAACTTTCATGTAACACTGATGTCACAATGTCAGATGAAAACGAATGACGTGACTTACTTTCAGAGGAGCAGCGTAGCACACACAATTGATGCCCACAAACAAAGCTGTGGGAAGTTTCCTTGAAGCCAATGCAGAGGATAAAGAAAAACAACAACTCAAAATGTACCTCATGGCCAGTACGGGGATCGAACCCACGACCTTGGCGTTATTAGCACCACGCTCTAACCAACTGAGCTAACCGGCCGCTTGCCACGGAGCAAAAGTTTTAGGATGCACAGAGCCTCGGCCAGTGCTGGCTCGTAAACGAACAAGTCCACCAACAGCATAGCCTGACAAGACTGGACCCTCTTGGTTGCTCCTTGTGGTAAATTAAAAAGGCTGGGGAATTAGCTCAAATGGTAGAGCGCTTGCTTTGCATGCGAGAGGTAGTGGGATCGATGCCCACATTCTCCCAAAAACATTTTTTTTGGTGGATCCAAGAACGCTCCAGTTCACACTTCATGCAGCTTTGTCTAACGACAACCTACTGTTATGTAACAATGACAAGCAACTTTCATGTAACACTGATGTCACAATGTCAGATGAAAACGAATGACGTGACTTACTTTCAGAGGAGCAGCGTAGCACACACAATTGATGCCCACAAACAAAGCTGTGGGAAGTTTCCTTGAAGCCAATGCAGAGGATAAAGAAAAACAACAACTCAAAATGTACCTCATGGCCAGTACGGGGATCGAACCCACGACCTTGGCGTTATTAGCACCACGCTCTAACCAACTGAGCTAACCGGCCGCTTGCCACGGAGCAAAAGTTTTAGGATGCACAGAGCCTCGGCCAGTGCTGGCTCGTAAACGAACAAGTCCACCAACAGCATAGCCTGACAAGACTGGACCCTCTTGGTTGCTCCTTGTGGTAAATTAAAAAGGCTGGGGAATTAGCTCAAATGGTAGAGCGCTTGCTTTGCATGCGAGAGGTAGTGGGATCGATGCCCACATTCTCCCAAAAACATTTTTTTGGGTGGATCCAAGAACGCTCCAGTTCACACTTCATGCAGCTTTGTCTAACGACAACCTACTGTTATGTAACAATGACAAGCAACTTTCATGTAACACTGATGTCACAATGTCAGATGAAAACGAATGACGTGACTTACTTTCAGAGGAGCAGCGTAGCACACACAATTGATGCCCACAAACAAAGCTGTGGGAAGTTTCCTTGAAGCCAATGCAGAGGATAAAGAAAAACAACAACTCAAAATGTACCTCATGGCCAGTACGGGGATCGAACCCACGACCTTGGCGTTATTAGCACCACGCTCTAACCAACTGAGCTAACCGGCCGCTTGCCACGGAGCAAAAGTTTTAGGATGCACAGAGCCTCGGCCAGTGCTGGCTCGTAAACGAACAAGTCCACCAACAGCATAGCCTGACAAGACTGGACCCTCTTGGTTGCTCCTTGTGGTAAATTAAAAAGGCTGGGGAATTAGCTCAAATGGTAGAGCGCTTGCTTTGCATGCGAGAGGTAGTGGGATCGATGCCCACATTCTCCAAAAAACATTTTTTTTGGTGGATCCAAGAACGCTCCAGTTCACACTTCATGCAGCTTTGTCTAACGACAACCTACTGTTATGTAACAATGACAAGCAACTTTCATGTAACACTGATGTCACAATGTCAGATGAAAACGAATGACGTGACTTACTTTCAGAGGAGCAGCGTAGCACACACAATTGATGCCCACAAACAAAGCTGTGGGAAGTTTCCTTGAAGCCAATGCAGAGGATAAAGAAAAACAACAACTCAAAATGTACCTCATGGCCAGTACGGGGATCGAACCCACGACCTTGGCGTTATTAGCACCACGCTCTAACCAACTGAGCTAACCGGCCGCTTGCCACGGAGCAAAAGTTTTAGGATGCACAGAGCCTCGGCCAGTGCTGGCTCGTAAACGAACAAGTCCACCAACAGCATAGCCTGACAAGACTGGACCCTCTTGGTTGCTCCTTGTGGTAAATTAAAAAGGCTGGGGAATTAGCTCAAATGGTAGAGTGCTTGCTTTGCATGCGAGAGGTAGTGGGATCGATGCCCACATTCTCCAAAAAACATTTTTTTTGGTGGATCCAAGAACGCTCCAGTTCACACTTCATGCAGCTTTGTCTAACGACAACCTACTGTTATGTAACAATGACAAGCAACTTTCATGTAACACTGATGTCACAATGTCAGATGAAAACGAATGACGTGACTTACTTTCAGAGGAGCAGCGTAGCACACACAATTGATGCCCACAAACAAAGCTGTGGGAAGTTTCCTTGAAGCCAATGCAGAGGATAAAGAAAAACAACAACTCAAAATGTACCTCATGGCCAGTACGGGGATCGAACCCACGACCTTGGCTTTATTAGCACCACGCTCTAACCAACTGAGCTAACCGGCCGCTTGCCACGGAACAAAAGTTTTAGGATGCACAGAGCCTCGGCCAGTGCTGGCTCGTAAACGAACAAGTCCACCAACAGCATAGCCTGACAAGACTGGACCCTCTTGGTTGCTCCTTGTGGTAAATTGAAAAGGCTGGGGAATTAGCTCAAATGGTAGAGTGCTTGCTTTGCATGCGAGAGCTAGTGGGATCGATGCCCACATTCTCCAAAAAACATTTTTTTTGGTGGATCCAAGAACGCTCCAGTTCACACTTCATGCAGCTTTGTCTAACGACAACCTACTGTTATGTAACAATGACAAGCAACTTTCATGTAACACTGATGTCACAATGTCAGATGAAAACGAATGACGTGACTTACTTTCAGAGGAGCAGCGTAGCACACACAATTGATGCCCACAAACAAAGCTGTGGGAAGTTTCCTTGAAGCCAATGCAGAGGATAAAGAAAAACAACAACTCAAAATGTACCTCATGGCCAGTACGGGGATCGAACCCACGACCTTGGCGTTATTAGCACCACGCTCTAACCAACTGAGCTAACCGGCCGCATGCCACGGAGTAAAAGTTTTAGGATGCACAGAGCCTCGGCCAGTGCTGGCTCGTAAACGAACAAGTCCACCAACAGCATAGCCTGACAAGACTGGACCCTCTTTGTTGCTCCTTGTGGTAATTTGAAAATGCTGGGGAATTAGCTCAAATGGTAGAGCGCTTGCTTTGCATGCGAGAGGTAGTGGGATCGATGCCCACGTTCTCCCAAAAACATTTTTTGGGGTGGATCCAAGAACGCTCCAGTTCACACTTCATGCAGCTTTGTCTAACGACAACCTACTGTTATGTAACAATGACAAGCAACTTTCATGTAACACTGATGTCACAATGTCAGATGAAAACGAATGACGTGACTTACTTTCAGAGGAGCAGCGTAGCACACACAATTGATGCCCACAAACAAAGCTGTGGGAAGTTTCCTTGAAGCCGATGCAGAGGATAAAGAAAAACAACAACTCAAGATGTACCTCATGGACAGTACGGGGATCGAACCCACGACCTTGGCGTTATTAGCACCACGCTCGAACCAACTGAGCTAACCGGCCGCTTGCCACGGAGCAAAAGTTTTAGGATGCACAGAGCCTCGGCCAGTGCTGGCTCGTAAACGAACAAGTCCACCAACAGCATAGCCTGACAAGACTGGACCCTCTTGGTTGCTCCTTGTGGTAAAATAAATAGGCTGGGGAATTAGCTCAAATGGTAGAGCGCTTGCTTTGCATGCGAGAGGTAGTGGGATCGATGCCCACATTCTCCCAAAAACATTTTTTGGGGTGGATCCAAGAACGCTCCAGTTCACACTTCATGCAGCTTTGTCTAACGACAACCTACTGTTATGTAACAATGACAAGCAACTTTCATGTAACACTGATGTCACAATGTCAGATGAAAACGAATGACGTGACTTACTTTCAGAGGAGCAGCGTAGCACACACAATTGATGCCCACAAACAAAGCTGTGGGAAGTTTCCTTGAAGCCGATGCAGAGGATAAAGAAAAACAACAACTCAAAATGTACCTCATGGCCAGTACGGGGATCGAACCCACGACCTTGGCGTTATTAGCACCACGCTCGAACCAACTGAGCTAACCGGCCGCTTGCCACGGAGCAAAAGTTTTAGGATGCACAGAGCCTCGGCCAGTGCTGGCTTGTAAACGAACAAGTCCACCAACAGCATAGCCTGACAAGACTGGACCCTCTTGGTTGCTCCTTGTGGTAAAATACAAAGGCTGGGGAATTAGCTCAAATGGTAGAGCGCTTGCTTTGCATGCGAGAGGTAGTGGGATCGATGCCCACATTCTCCAAATTTTTTTTTTTTTGGTGGATCCAAGAACGCTCCAGTTCACACTTCATGCAGCTTTGTCTAACGACAACCTACTGTTATGTAACAATGACAAGCAACTTTCATGTAACACTGATGTCACAATGTCAGATGAAAACGAATGACGTGACTTACTTTCAGAGGAGCAGCGTAGCACACACAATTGATGCCCACAAACAAAGCTGTGGGAAGTTTCCTTGAAGCCGATGCAGAGGATAAAGAAAAACAACAACTCAAAATGTACCTCATGGCCAGTACGGGGATCGAACCCACGACCTTGGCGTTATTAGCAACACGCTCTAACCAACTGAGCTAACCGGCCGCTTGCCACGGAGCAAAAGTTTTAGGATGCACAGAGCCTCGGCCAGTGCTGGCTCGTAAACGAACAAGTCCACCAACAGCATAGCCTGACAAGACTGGACCTTCTTGGTTGCTCCTTGTGGTAAATTAAAAAGGCTGGGGAATTAGCTCAAATGGTAGAGCGCTTGCTTTGCATGCGAGAGGTAGTGGGATCGATGCCCACGTTCTCCAAAAAACATTTTTTTTGGTGGATCCAAGAACGCTCCAGTTCACACTTCATGCAGCTTTGTCTAACGACAACCTACTGTTATGTAACAATGACAAGCAACTTTCATGTAACACTGATGTCACAATGTCAGATGAAAACGAATGACGTGACTTACTTTCAGAGGAGCAGCGTAGCACACACAATTGATGCCCACAAACAAAGCTGTGGGAAGTTTCCTTGAAGCCAATGCAGAGGATAAAGAAAAACAACAACTCAAAATGTACCTCATGGCCAGTACGGGGATCGAACCCACGACCTTGGCGTTATTAGCACCACGCTCTAACCAACTGAGCTAACCGGCCGCTTGCCACGGAGCAAAAGTTTTAGGATGCACAGAGCCTCGGCCAGTGCTGGCTCGTAAACGAACAAGTCCACCAACAGCATAGCCTGACAAGACTGGACCCTCTTGGTTGCTCCTTGTGGTAAATTAAAAAGGCTGGGGAATTAGCTCAAATGGTAGAGCGCTTGCTTTGCATGCGAGAGTTAGTGGAATCGATGCCCACTTTCTCACAAAAGCATTTTTTTTGGTGGATCCAAGAACGCTCCAGTTCACACTTCATGCAGCTTTGTCTAACGACAACCTACTGTTATGTAACAATGACAAGCAACTTTCATGTAACACTGATGTCACAATGTCAGATGAAAACGAATGACGTGACTTACTTTCAGAGGAGCAGCGTAGCACACACAATTGATGCCCACAAACAAAGCTGTGGGAAGTTTCCTTGAAGCCAATGCAGAGGATAAAGAAAAAACAACAACTCAAAATGTACCTCATGGCCAGTACGGGGATCGAACCCACGACCTTGGCGTTATTAGCACCACGCTCTAACCAACTGAGCTAACCGGCCGCTTGCCACGGAGCAAAAGTTTTAGGATGGACAGAGCCTCGGCCAGTGCTGGCTCGTAAACGAACAAGTCCACCAACAACATAGCCTGACAAGACTGGACCCTCTTGGTTGCTCCTTGTGGTAAATTAAAAAGGCTGGGGAATTAGCTCAAATGGTAGAGCGCTTGCTTTGCATGCGAGAGTTAGTGGAATCGATGCCCACTTTCTCACAAAAGCATTTTTTTTGGTGGATCCAAGAACGCTCCAGTTCACACTTCATGCAGCTTTGTCTAACGACAACCTACTGTCATGATGTCAGATGAATAGACGAATGACTGACTTACTTTCAGAGGAGCAGCGTAGCACACACAATGTCAGATGCCCACAAACAAATGACTGTGGGACGTTTCCTTGAAGGCAAAGCAGAGGATAAAGATAGAACAACAATAATGCCATAACCCAGGATCAAACCAGGGACCTGTCAGTCTAACGCTCTCCCAACTGAGCTACTTCGAAGTACTAAAACTAAGTATGTGGCACACTTGACCATACACATGCAAGTGACTCACAATTTTGACACTGAAAATGAAACTCATGGCCAGTACGGGGATCGAACCCACGACCTTGGCGTTATTAGCACCACGCTCGAACCAACTGAGCTAACCGGCCGCTTGCCACGGAGCAAAAGTTTTAGGATGCACAGAGCCTCGGCCAGTGCTGGCTTGTAAACGAACAAGTCCACCAACAGCATAGCCTGACAAGACTGGACCCTCTTGGTTGCTCCTTGTGGTAAAATACAAAGGCTGGGGAATTAGCTCAAATGGTAGAGCGCTTGCTTTGCATGCGAGAGGTAGTGGGATCGATGCCCACATTCTCCGAATTTTTTTTTTTTTGGTGGATCCAAGAACGCTCCAGTTCACACTTCATGCAGCTTTGTCTAACGACAACCTACTGTTATGTAACAATGACAAGCAACTTTCATGTAACACTGATGTCACAATGTCAGATGAAAACGAATGACGTGACTTACTTTCAGAGGAGCAGCGTAGCACACACAATTGATGCCCACAAACAAAGCTGTGGGAAGTTTCCTTGAAGCCGATGCAGAGGATAAAGAAAAACAACAACTCAAAATGTACCTCATGGCCAGTACGGGGATCGAACCCACGACCTTGGCGTTATTAGCACCACGCTCTAACCAACTGAGCTAACCGGCCGCTTGCCATGCAGCAAAAGTTTTAGGATGCACAGAGCCTCGGCCAGTGCTGGCTCGTAAACGAACAAGTCCACCAACAGCATAGCCTGACAAGACTGGACCGTCTTGGTTGCTCCTTGTGGTAAATTAAAAATGCTGGGCAATTAGCTCAAATGGTAGAGCGCTTGCTTTGCATGCGAGAGGTAGTGGGATCGATGCCCACGTTCTCCAAAAAACATTTTTTTTGGTGGATCCAAGAACGCTCCAGTTCACACTTCATGCAGCTTTGTCTAACGACAACCTACTGTTATGTAACAATGAGAAGCAACTTTCATGTAACACTGATGTCACAATGTCAGATGAAAACGAATGACGTGACTTACTTTCAGAGGAGCAGCGTAGCACACACAATTGATGCCCACAAACAAAGCTGTGGGAAGTTTCCTTGAAGCCAATGCAGAGGATAAAGTAAAACAACAACTCAAAATGTACCTCATGGCCAGTACGGAGATCGAACCCACGACCTTGGCGTTATTAGCACCACGCTCGAACCAACTGAGCTAACCGGCCGCTTGCCACGGAGCAAAAGTTTTAGGATGCACAGAGCCTCGGCCAGTGCTGGCTCGTAAACGAACAAGTCCACCAACAGCATAGCCTGACAAGACTGGACCCTCTTGGTTGCTCCTTGTGGTAAATTAAAAAGGCTGGGGAATTAGCTCAAATGGTAGAGCGCTTGCTTTGCATGAGAGAGGTAGTGGGATCGATGCCCACATTCTCCCAAAAACATTTTTTTTGGTGGATCCAAGAACGCTCCAGTTCACACTTCATGCAGCTTTGTCTAACGACAACCTACTGTTATGTAACAATGACAAGCAACTTTCATGTAACACTGATGTCACAATGTCAGATGAAAACGAATGACGTGACTTACTTTCAGAGGAGCAGCGTAGCACACACAATTGATGCCCACAAACAAAGCTGTGGGAAGTTTCCTTGAAGCCAATGCAGAGGATAAAGAAAAAAAACAACAACTCAAAATGTACCTCATGGCCAGTACGGGGATCGAACCCACGACCTTGGCGTTATTAGCACCACACTCTAACCAACTGAGCTAACCGGCCGCTTCCCACGGAGCAAAAGTTTTAGGATGCACAGAGCCTCGGCCAGTGCTGGCTCGTAAACGAACAAGTCCACCAACAGCATAGCCTGACAAGACTGGACCCTCTTGGTTGCTCCTTGTGGTAAATTAAAAAGGCTGGGGAATTAGCTCAAATGGTAGAGCGCTTGCTTTGCATGTGAGAGGTAGTGGGATCGATGCCCACATTCTCCCAAAAACATTTTTTTTGGGTGGATCCAAGAACGCTCCAGTTCACACTTCATGCAGCTTTGTCTAACGACAACCTACTGTTATGTAACAATGACAAGCAACTTTCATGTAACACTGATGTCACAATGTCAGATGAAAACGAATGACGTGACTTACTTTCAGAGGAGCAGCGTAGCACACACAATTGATGCCCACAAACAAAGCTGTGGGAAGTTTCCTTGAAGCCGATGCAGAGGATAAAGAAAAACAACAACTCAAAATGTACCTCATGGCCAGTACGGGGATCGAAGCCACGACCTTGGCTTTATTAGCACCACGCTCGAACCAACTGAGCTAACCGGCCGCTTGCCACGGAGCAAAAGTTTTAGGATGCACAGAGCCTCGGCCAGTGCTGGCTCGTAAACGAACAAGTCCACCAACAGCATAGCCTGACAAGACTGGACCCTCTTGGTTGCTCCTTGTGGTAAATTAAAAAGGCTGGGGAATTAGCTCAAATGGTAGAGCGCTTGCTTTGCATGCGAGAGGTAGTGGGATCGATGCCCACATTCTCCCAAAAACATTTTTTTTGGTGGATCCAAGAACGCTCCAGTTCACACTTCATGCAGCTTTGTCTAACGACAACCTACTGTTATGTAACAATGACAAGCAACTTTCATGTAACACTGATGTCACAATGTCAGATGAAAACGAATGACGTGACTTACTTTCAGAGGAGCAGCGTAGCACACACAATTGATGCCCACAAACAAAGCTGTGGGAAGTTTCCTTGAAGCCAATGCAGAGGATAAAGAAAAACAACAACTCAAAATGTACCTCATGGCCAGTACGGGGATCGAACCCACGACCTTGGCGTTATTAGCACCACGCTCTAACCAACTGAGCTAACCGGCCGCTTGCCACAGAGCAAAAGTTTTAGGATGCACAGAGCCTCGGCCAGTGCTGGCTCGTAAACGAACAAGTCCACCAACAGCATAGCCTGACAAGACTGGACCCTCTTGGTTGCTCCTTGTGGTAAATTAAATATTCTGGGGAATTAGCTCAAATGGTAGAGCGCTTGCTTTGCATGCGAGAGGTAGTGGGATCGATGCCCACATTCTCCAAAAAACATTTTTTTTGGTGGATCCAAGAACGCTCCAGTTCACACTTCATGCAGCTTTGTCTAACGACAACCTACTGTTATGTAACAATGACAAGCAACTTTCATGTAACACTGATGTCACAATGTCAGATGAAAACGAATGACGTGACTTACTTTCAGAGGAGCAGCGTAGCACACACAATTGATGCCCACAAACAAAGCTGTGGGAAGTTTCCTTGAAGTCGATGCAGAGGATAAAGAAAAACAACAACTCAAAATGTACCTCATGGCCAGTACGGGGATCGAACCCACGACCTTTACGTTTTTAGCACCACGCTCTAACCAACTGAGCTAACCGGCCGCTTGCCACAGAGCAAAAGTTTTAGGATGCACAGAGCCTCGGCCAGTGCTGGCTCGTAAACGAACAAGTCCACCAACAGCATAGCCTGACAAGACTGGACCCTCTTGGTTGCTCCTTGTGGTAAATTAAAAAGGCTGGGGAATTAGCTCAAATGGTAGAGCGCTTGCTTTGCATGCGAGAGGTAGTGGGATCGATGCCCACGTTCTCCAAAATATTTTTTTTTTGGTGGATCCAAGAACACTCCAGTTCACACTTCATGCAGCTTTGTCTAACGACAACCTACTGTTATGTAACAATGACAAGCAACTTTCATGTAACACTGATGTCACAATGTCAGATGAAAACGAATGACGTGACTTACTTTCAGAGGAGCAGCGTAGCACACACAATTGATGCCCACAAACAAAGCTGTGGGAAGTTTCCTTGAAGCCAATGCAGAGGATAAAGAAAAACAACAACTCAAAATGTACCTCATGGCCAGTACATTGATCGATCCCACGACCATGGCGTTATTTGCACCACGCTCTAACCGACTGAGCTAACCGGCCGCTTGCCAAGGCGCAAAAGTTTTAGGATGCACAGAGCCTCGGCCAGTGCTGGCTCGTAAACGAACAAGTCCACCAACAGCATAGCCTGACAAGACTGGACCCTCTTGGTTGCCCCTTGTGGAAAATTAAAAAGGCTGGGGAATTAGCTCAAATGGTAGAGCGCCTGCTTTGCACGCGAGAGGTAGTGGGATTGATGCCCACATTCTCCAAAAAACATTTTTTTTGGTGGATCCAAGAACGCTCCAGTTCACACTTCATGCAGCTTTGTCTAACGACAACCTACTGTTATGTAACAATGACAAGCAACTTTCATGTAACACTGATGTCACAATGTCAGATGAAAACGAATGACGTGACTTACTTTCAGAGGAGCAGCGTAGCACACACAATTGATGCCCACAAACAAAGCTGTGGGAAGTTTCCTTGAAGCCAATGCAGAGGATAAAGAAAAACAACAACTCAAAATGTACCTCCTGGCCAGTACGGGGATCGAACCCACGACCTTGGCGTTATTAGCACCACTCTCTAACCAACTGAGCTAACCGGCCGCTTGCCACGGAGCAAAAGTTTTAGGATGCACAGAGCCTCGGCCAGCGCTGGCTCGTAAACGAACAAGTCCACCAACAGCATAGCCTGACAAGACTGGACCCTCTTGGTTGCTCCTTGTGGTAATTTACAAAGGCTGGGGAATTAGCTCAAATGGTAGAGCGCTTGCTTTGCATGCGAGAGTTAGTGGGATCGATGCCCACATTCTCCAAAATATTTTTTTTTGGGTGGATCCAAGAACGCTCCAGTTCACACTTCATGCCGCATTGTCTAACGACAACCTACTGTCATGATGTCACAATGTCAGATGAAAAAGAATGACTTGACTTACTTTCAGAGGAGCAGCGTAGCACACACAATTGATGCCCACAAACAAAGCTGTGGGAGGTTTCCTTGAAGGCAAAGCAGAGGATAAAGATAGAACAACAAGTAATGCCATAACCCAGGATCGAACCAGGGACCTTTAGATCTTCAGTCTAACGCTCTCCCAACTGAGCTATTTCGAAAAGTAACTAAAACTAATTATGTGGCACACTTGACCATAAACATGCAAGTGACTCACAATTTTGACACTCAAAATGTAACTCATGGCCAGTACGGGGATCGAACCCACGACCTTGGCGTTATTTGCACCACGCTCTAACCAACTGAGCTAACCAGTCGCTTGCTAGGGACCGAAATTTTTAGGATGCACAGAGCCTCGGCCAGTGCTGGCTCGTAAACGAACAAGTCCACCAACAGCATAGCCTGACAAGACTGGACCCTCTTGGTTGCTCCTTGTGGTAAATTAAAGAGGCTGGGGAATTAGCTCAAATGGTAGAGCGCTTGCTTTGCATGCGAGAGGTAGTGGGATCGATGCCCACATTCTCCCAAAAACATTTTTTTTGGTGGATCCAAGAACGCTCCAGTTCACACTTCATGCAGCTTTGTCTAACGACAACCTACTGTTATGTAACAATGACAAGCAACTTTCATGTAACACTGATGTCACAATGTCAGATGAAAACGAATGACGTGACTTACTTTCAGAGGAGCAGCGTAGCACACACAATTGATGCCCACAAACAAAGCTGTGGGAAGTTTCCTTGAAGCCAATGCAGAGGATAAAGAAAAACAACAACTCAAAATGTACCTCATGGCCAGTACGGGGATCGAACCCACGACCTTGGCGTTATTAGCACCACGCTCTAACCAACTGAGCTAACCGGCCGCTTGCCACGGAGCAAAAGTTTTAGGATGCACAGAGCCTCGGCCAGTGCTGGCTCGTAAACGAACAAGTCCACCAACAGCATAGCCTGACAAGACTGGACCCTCTTGGTTGCTCCTTGTGGTAAATTAAAAAAGCAGGGGAATTAGCTCAAATGGTAGAGCGCTTGCTTTGCATGCGAGAGGTAGTGGGATCGATGCCCACATTCTCCAAAATACATTTTTTGGGGTGGATCCAAGAACGCTCCAGTTCACACTTCATGCCGCATTGTCTAACGACAACCTACTGTCATGATGTCACAATGTCAGATGAAAAAGAATGACTTGACTTACTTTCAGAGGAGCAGCGTAGCACACACAATTGATGCCCACAAACAAAGCTGTGGGAGGTTTCCTTGAAGGCAAAGCAGAGGATAAAGATAGAACAACAAGTAATGCCATAACCCAGGATCGAACCAGGGACCTTTAGATCTTCAGTCTAACGCTCTCCCAACTGAGCTATTTCGAAAAGTCACTAGAACTAATTATGTGGCACACTTGACCATAAACATGCAAGTGACTCACAATTTTGACACTCAAGATGTAACTCATGGCCAGTACGGGGATCGAACCCACGACCTTGGCGTTATTTGCACCACGCTCTAACCAACTGAGCTAACCAGTCGCTTGCTACGGACCGAAATTTTTAGGATGCACAGAGCCTCGGCCAGTGCTGGCGCGTAAACGAACAAGTCCACCAACAGCATAGCCTGACAAGACTGGACCCTCTTGGTTGCTCCTTGTGGTAAATTAAAGAGGCTGGGGAATTAGCTCAAATGGTAGAGCGCTTGCTTTGCATGCGAGAGGTAGTGGGATCGATGCCCACATTCTCCCAAAAACATTTTTTTTGGTGGATCCAAGAACGCTCCAGTTCACACTTCATGCAGCTTTGTCTAACGACAACCTACTGTTATGTAACAATGACAAGCAACTTTCATGTAACACTGATGTCACAATGTCAGATGAAAACGAATGACGTGACTTACTTTCAGAGGAGCAGCGTAGCACACACAATTGATGCCCACAAACAAAGCTGTGGGAAGTTTCCTTGAAGCCAATGCAGAGGATAAAGAAAAACAACAACTCAAAATGTACCTCATGGCCAGTACAGGGATCGAACCCACGACCTTGGCGTTATTATCACCACGCTCTAACCAACTGAGCTAACCGGCCGCTTGCCAAGGAGCAAAAGTTTTAGGATGCACAGAGCCTCGGCCAGTGCTGGCTCGTAAACGAACAAGTCCACCAACAGCATAGCCTGACAAGACTGGACCCTCTTGGTTGCTCCTTGTGGAAAATTAAAAAGGCTGGGGAATTAGCTCAAATGGTAGAGCGCTTGCTTTGCATGCGAGAGGTAGTGGGATCGATGCCCACATTCTCCAAAATATTTTTTTTTGGGTGGATCCAAGAACGCTCCAGTTCACACTTCATGCCGCATTGTCTAACGACAACCTACTGTCATGATGTCACAATGTCAGATGAAAAAGAATGACTTGACTTACTTTCAGAGGAGCAGCGTAGCACACACAATTGATGCCCACAAACAAAGCTGTGGGAGGTTTCCTTGAAGGCAAAGCAGAGGATAAAGATAGAACAACAAGTAATGCCATAACCCAGGATCGAACCAGGGACCTTTAGATCTTCAGTCTAACGCTCTCCCAACTGAGCTATTTCGAAAAGTCACTAGAACTAATTATGTGGCACACTTGACCATAAACATGCAAGTGACTCACAATTTTGACACTCAAGATGTAACTCATGGCCAGTACGGGGATCGAACCCACGACCTTGGCGTTATTTGCACCACGCTCTAACCAACTGAGCTAACCAGTCGCTTGCTAGGGACCGAAATTTTTAGGATGCACAGAGCCTCGGCCAGTGCTGGCGCGTAAACGAACAAGTCCACCAACAGCATAGCCTGACAAGACTGGACCCTCTTGGTTGCTCCTTGTGGTAAATTAAAGAGGCAGGGGAATTAGCTCAAATGGTAGAGCGCTTGCTTTGCATGCGAGAGGTAGTGGGATCGATGCCCACATTCTCCCAAAAACATTTTTTTTGGTGGATCCAAGAACGCTCCAGTTCACACTTCATGCAGCTTTGTCTAACGACAACCTACTGTTATGTAACAATGACAAGCAACTTTCATGTAACACTGATGTCACAATGTCAGATGAAAACGAATGACGTGACTTACTTTCAGAGGAGCAGCGTAGCACACACAATTGATGCCCACAAACAAAGCTGTGGGAAGTTTCCTTGAAGCCAATGCAGAGGATAAAGAAAAACAACAACTCAAAATGTACCTCATGGCCAGTACGGGGATCGAACCCACGACCTTGGCGTTATTAGCACCACGCTCTAACCAACTGAGCTAACCGGCCGCTTGCCAACGGAGCAAAAGTTTTAGGATGCACAGAGCCTCGGCCAGTGCTGGCTCGTAAACGAACAAGTCCACCAACAGCATAGCCTGACAAGACTGGACCCTCTTGGTTGCTCCTTGTGGTAAAATTAAAAAGGCTGGGGAATTAGCTCAAATGGTAGAGCGCTTGCTTTGCATGCGAGAGGTAGTGGGATCGATGCCCACATTCTCCCAAAAACATTTTTTTTGGTGGATCCAAGAACGCTCCAGTTCACACTTCATGCAGCTTTGTCTAACGACAACCTACTGTTATGTAACAATGACAAGCAACTTTCATGTAACACTGATGTCACAATGTCAGATGAAAAAGAATGACGTGACTTACTTTCAGAGGAGCAGCGTAGCACACACAATTGATGCCCACAAACAAAGCTGTGGGAAGTTTCCTTGAAGCCAATGCAGAGGATAAAGAAAAACAACAACTCAAAATGTACCTCATGGCCAGTACGGGGATCGAACCCACGACCTTGGCGTTATTAGCACCACGCTCTAACCAACTGAGCTAACCGGCCGCTTGCCACGGAGCAAAAGTTTTAGGATGCACAGAGCCTCGGCCAGTGCTGGCTCGTAAACGAACAAGTCCACCAACAGCATAGCCTGACAAGACTGGACCCTCTTGGTTGCTCCTTGTGGTAAATTACAAAGGCTGGGGAATTAGCTCAAATGGTAGAGCGCTTGCTTTGCATGCGAGAGGTAGTGGGATCGATGCCCACATTCTCCCCAAAACATTTTTTTTGGTGGATCCAAGAACGCTCCAGTTCACACTTCATGCAGCTTTGTCTAACGACAACCTACTGTTATGTAACAATGACAAGCAACTTTCATGTAACACTGATGTCACAATGTCAGATGAAAACGAATGACGTGACTTACTTTCAGAGGAGCAGCGTAGCACACACAATTGATGCCCACAAACAAAGCTGTGGGAAGTTTCCTTGAAGCCAATGCAGAGGATAAAGAAAAACAACAACTCAAAATGTACCTCATGGCCAGTACGGGGATCGAACCCACGACCTTGGCGTTATTAGCACCACGCTCTAACCAACTGAGCTAACCGGCCACTTGCCACGGAGCAAAAGTTTTAGGATGCACAGAGCCTCGGCCAGTGCTGGCTCGTAAACGAACAAGTCCACCAACAGCATAGCCTGACAAGACTGGACCCTCTTGGTTGCTCCTTGTGGTAAATTAAAAAGGCTGGGGAATTAGCTCAAATGGTAGAGAGCTTGCTTTGCATGCGAGAGGTAGTGGGATCGATGCCCACATTCTCCCAAAAACATTTTTTTTGGTGGATCCAAGAACGCTCCAGTTCACACTTCATGCAGCTTTGTCTAACGACAACCTACTGTTATGTAACAATGACAAGCAACTTTCATGTAACACTGATGTCACAATGTCAGATGAAAACGAATGACGTGACTTACTTTCAGAGGAGCAGCGTAGCACACACAATTGATGCCCACAAACAAAGCTGTGGGAAGTTTCCTTGAAGCCAATGCAGAGGATAAAGAAAAACAACAACTCAAAATGTACCTCATGGCCAGTACGGGGATCGAACCCACGACCTTGGCGTTATTAGCACCACGCTCTAACCAACTGAGCTAACCGGCCGCTTGCCACGGAGCAAAAGTTTTAGGATGCACAGAGCCTCGGCCAGTGCTGGCTCGTAAACGAACAAGTCCACCAACAGCATAGCCTGACAAGACTGGACCCTCTTGGTTGCTCCTTGTGGTAAATTAAAAAGGCTGGGGAATTAGCTCAAATGGTAGAGCGCTTGCTTTGCATGCGAGAGGTAGTGGGATCGATGCCCACATTCTCCCCAAAACATTTTTTTTGGGTGGATCCAAGAACGCTCCAGTTCACACTTCATGCAGCTTTGTCTAACGACAACCTACTGTTATGTAACAATGACAAGCAACTTTCATGTAACACTGATGTCACAAAGTCAGATGAAAACGAATGACGTGACTTACTTTCAGAGGAGCAGCGTAGCACACACAATTGATGCCCACAAACAAAGCTGTGGGAAGTTTCCTTGAAGCCAATGCAGAGGATAAAGAAAAACAACAACTCAAAATGTACCTCATGGCCAGTACGGGGATCGAACCCACGACCTTGGCGTTATTAGCACCACGCTCTAACCAACTGAGCTAACCGGCCGCTTGCCACGGAGCAAAAGTTTTAGGATGCACAGAGCCTCGGCCAGTGCTGGCTCGTAAACGAACAAGTCCACCAACAGCATAGCCTGACAAGACTGGACCCTCTTGGTTTCTCCTTGTGGTAAATTACAAAGACTGGGGAATTAGCTCAAATGGTAGATCGCTGGCTTTGCATGCGAGAGGTAGTGGGATCGATGCCCACATTCTCCCAAAAACATTTTTTTTGGTGGATCCAAGAACGCTCCAGTTCACACTTCATGCAGCTTTGTCTAACGACAACCTACTGTTATGTAACAATGACAAGCAACTTTCATGTAACACTGATGTCACAATGTCAGATGAAAACGAATGACGTGACTTACTTTCAGAGGAGCAGCGTAGCACACACAATTGATGCCCACAAACAAAGCTGTGGGAAGTTTCCTTGAAGCCAATGCAGAGGATAAAGAAAAACAACAACTCAAAATGTACCTCATGGCCAGTACGGGGATCGAACCCACGACCTTGGCGTTATTAGCACCACGCTCTAACCAACTGAGCTAACCGGCCACTTGCAACGGAGCCAAAGTTTTAGGATGCACAGAGCCTCGGCCAGTGCTGGCTCGTAAACGAACAAGTCCACCAACAGCATAGCCTGACAAGACTGGACCCTCTTGGTTTCTCCTTGTGGTAAATTACAAAGACTGGGGAATTAGCTCAAATGGTAGAGTGCTTGCTTTGCATGCGAGAGGTAGTGGGATCGATGCCCACATTCTCCCAAAAACATTTTTTTTGGTGGATCCAAGAACGCTCCAGTTCACACTTCATGCAGCTTTGTCTAACGACAACCTACTGTTATGTAACAATGACAAGCAACTTTCATGTAACACTGATGTCACAATGTCAGATGAAAACGAATGACGTGACTTACTTTAAGAGGAGCAGCGTAGCACACACAATTGATGCCCACAAACAAAGCTGTGGGAAGTTTCCTTGAAGCCAATGCAGAGGATAAAGAAAAACAACAACTCAAAATGTACCTCATGGCCAGTACGGGGATCGAACCCACGACCTTGGCGTTATTAGCACCACGCTCTAACCAACTGAGCTAACCGGCCACTTGCCACGGAGGAAAAGTTTTAGGATGCACAGAGCCTCGGCCAGTGCTGGCTCGTAAACGAACAAGTCCACCAACAGCATAGCCTGACAAGACTGGACCCTCTTGGTTTCTCCTTGTGGTAAATTACAAAGACTGGGGAATTAGTTCAAATGGTAGAGCGCTTGCTTTGCATGCGAGAGGTAGTGGGATCGATGCCCACATTCTCCCCAAAACATTTTTTTTGGTGGATCCAAGAACGCTCCAGTTCACACTTCATGCAGCTTTGTCTAACGACAACCTACTGTTATGTAACAATGACAAGCAACTTTCATGTAACACTGATGTCACAATGTCAGATGAAAACGAATGACGTGACTTACTTTCAGAGGAGCAGCGTAGCACACACAATTGATGCCCACAAACAAAGCTGTGGGAAGTTTCCTTGAAGCCAATGCAGAGGATAAAGAAAAACAACAACTCAAAATGTACCTCATGGCCAGTACGGGGATCGAACCCACGACCTTGGCGTTATTAGCACCACGCTCTAACCAACTGAGCTAACCGGCCACTTGTAACAGAGGAACATTTTTAGGATGCACAGAGCCTCGGCCAGTGCTGGCTCGTAAACGAACAAGTCCACCAACAGCATAGCCTGACAAGACTGGACCCTCTTGGTTGCTCCTTGTGGTAAGTTAAAAAGGCTGGGGAATTAGCTCAAATGGTAGAGAGCTTGCTTTGCATGGGAGAGGTAGTGGGATCGATGCCCACATTCTCCCCAAAACATTTTTTTTGGTGGATCCAAGAACGCTCCAGTTCACACTTCATGCAGCTTTGTCTAACGACAACCTACTGTTATGTAACAATGACAAGCAACTTTCATGTAACACTGATGTCACAAAGTCAGATGAAAACGAATGACGTGACTTACTTTCAGAGGAGCAGCGTAGCACACACAATTGATGCCCACAAACAAAGCTGTGGGAAGTTTCCTTGAAGCCAATGCAGAGGATAAAGAAAAACAACAACTCAAAATGTACCTCATGGCCAGTACGGGGATCGAACCCACGACCTTGGCGTTATTAGCACCACGCTCTAACCAACTGAGCTAACCGGCCGCTTGCCACGGAGCAAAAGTTTTAGGATGCACAGAGCCTCGGCCAGTGCTGGCTCGTAAACGAACAAGTCCACCAACAGCATAGCCTGACAAGACTGGACCCTCTTGGTTTCTCCTTGTGGTAAATTACAAAGACTGGGGAATTAGCTCAAATGGTAGAGCGCTTGCTTTGCATGCGAGAGGTAGTGGGATCGATGCCCACATTCTCCCAAAAACATTTTTTTTGGTGGATCCAAGAACGCTCCAGTTCACACTTCATGCAGCTTTGTCTAACGACAACCTACTGTTATGTAACAATGACAAGCAACTTTCATGTAACACTGATGTCACAATGTCAGATGAAAACGAATGACGTGACTTACTTTCAGAGGAGCAGCGTAGCACACACAATTGATGCCCACAAACAAAGCTGTGGGAAGTTTCCTTGAAGCCAATGCAGAGGATAAAGAAAAACAACAACTCAAAATGTACCTCATGGCCAGTACGGGGATCGAACCCACGACCTTGGCGTTATTAGCACCACGCTCTAACCAACTGAGCTAACCGGCCACTTGCCACGGAGCAAAAGTTTTAGGATGCACAGAGCCTCGGCCAGTGCTGGCTCGTAAACGAACAAGTCCACCAACAGCATAGCCTGACAAGACTGGACCCTCTTGGTTGCTCCTTGTGGTAAATTACAAAGGCTGGGGAATTAGCTCAAATGGTAGAGCGCTTGCTTTGCATGCGAGAGGTAGTGGGATCGATGCCCACATTCTCCGCAAAACTTTTTTTTTGGTGGATCCAAGAACGCTCCAGTTCACACTTCATGCAGCTTTGTCTAACGACAACCTACTGTTATGTAACAATGACAAGCAACTTTCATGTAACACTGATGTCACAATGTCAGATGAAAACGAATGACGTGACTTACTTTCAGAGGAGCAGCGTAGCACACACAATTGATGCCCACAAACAAAGCTGTGGGAAGTTTCCTTGAAGCCAATGCAGAGGATAAAGAAAAACAACAACTCAAAATGTACCTCATGGCCAGTACGGGGATCGAACCCACGACCTTGGCGTTATTAGCACCACGCTCTAACCAACTGAGCTAACCGGCCACTTGCCACGGAGCAAAAGTTTTAGGATGCACAGAGCCTCGGCCAGTGCTGGCTAGTAAACGAACAAGTCCACCAACAGCATAGCCTGACAAGACTGGACCCTCTTGGTTGCTCCTTGTGGTAAGTTAAAAAGGCTGGGGAATTAGCTCAAATGGTAGAGAGCTTGCTTTGCATGGGAGAGGTAGTGGGATCGATGCCCACATTCTCCCCAAAACATTTTTTTTGGTGGATCCAAGAACGCTCCAGTTCACACTTCATGCAGCTTTGTCTAACGACAACCTACTGTTATGTAACAATGACAAGCAACTTTCATGTAACACTGATGTCACAAAGTCAGATGAAAACGAATGACGTGACTTACTTTCAGAGGAGCAGCGTAGCACACACAATTGATGCCCACAAACAAAGCTGTGGGAAGTTTCCTTGAAGCCAATGCAGAGGATAAAGAAAAACAACAACTCAAAATGTACCTCATGGCCAGTACGGGGATCGAACCCACGACCTTGGCGTTATTAGCACCACGCTCTAAACAACTGAGCTAACCGGCCACTTGCCACGGAGCAAAGGTTTTAGGATGCACAGAGCCTCGGCCAGTGCTGGCTAGTAAACGAACAAGTCCACCAACAGCATAGCCTGACAAGACTGGACCCTCTTGGTTGCTCCTTGTGGTAAGTTAAAAAGGCTGGGGAATTAGCTCAAATGGTAGAGAGCTTGCTTTGCATGGGAGAGGTAGTGGGATCGATGCCCACATTCTCCCCAAAACATTTTTTTTGGTGGATCCAAGAACGCTCCAGTTCACACTTCATGCAGCTTTGTCTAACGACAACCTACTGTTATGTAACAATGACAAGCAACTTTCATGTAACACTGATGTCACAAAGTCAGATGAAAACGAATGACGTGACTTACTTTCAGAGGAGCAGCGTAGCACACACAATTGATGCCCACAAACAAAGCTGTGGGAAGTTTCCTTGAAGCCAATGCAGAGGATAAAGAAAAACAACAACTCAAAATGTACCTCATGGCCAGTACGGGGATCGAACCCACGACCTTGGCGTTATTAGCACCACGCTCTAACCAACTGAGCTAACCGGCCGCTTGCCACGGAGCAAAAGTTTTAGGATGCACAGAGCCTCGGCCAGTGCTGGCTCGTAAACGAACAAGTCCACCAACAGCATAGCCTGACAAGACTGGACCCTCTTGGTTTCTCCTTGTGGTAAATTACAAAGACTGGGGAATTAGCTCAAATGGTAGATCGCTGGCTTTGCATGCGAGAGGTAGTGGGATCGATGCCCACATTCTCCCAAAAACATTTTTTTTGGTGGATCCAAGAACGCTCCAGTTCACACTTCATGCAGCTTTGTCTAACGACAACCTACTGTTATGTAACAATGACAAGCAACTTTCATGTAACACTGATGTCACAATGTCAGATGAAAACGAATGACGTGACTTACTTTCAGAGGAGCAGCGTAGCACACACAATTGATGCCCACAAACAAAGCTGTGGGAAGTTTCCTTGAAGCCAATGCAGAGGATAAAGAAAAACAACAACTCAAAATGTACCTCATGGCCAGTACGGGGATCGAACCCACGACCTTGGCGTTATTAGCACCACGCTCTAACCAACTGAGCTAACCGGCCGCTTGCCACGGAGCAAAAGTTTTAGGATGCACAGAGCCTCGGCCAGTGCTGGCTCGTAAACGAACAAGTCCACCAACAGCATAGCCTGACAAGACTGGACCCTCTTGGTTGCTCCTTGTGGTAAATTAAAAAGGCTGGGGAATTAGCTCAAATGGTAGAGAGCTTGCGTTGCATGCGAGAGGTATTGGGATCGATGCCCACATTCTCCCAAAAACATTTTTTGGGGTGGATCCAAGAACGCTCCAGTTCACACTTCATGCAGCTTTGTCTAACGACAACCTACTGTTATGTAACAATGACAAGCAACTTTCATGTAACACTGATGTCACAATGTCAGATGAAAACGAATGACGTGACTTACTTTCAGAGGAGCAGCGTAGCACACACAATTGATGCCCACAAACAAAGCTGTGGGAAGTTTCCTTGAAGCCAATGCAGAGGATAAAGAAAAACAACAACTCAAAATGTACCTCATGGCCAGTACGGGGATCGAACCCACGACCTTGGCGTTATTAGCACCACGCTCTAACCAACTGAGCTAACCGGCCGCTTGCCACGGAGCAAAAGTTTTAGGATGCACAGAGCCTCGGCCAGTGCTGGCTCGTAAACGAACAAGTCCACCAACAGCATAGCCTGACAAGACTGGACCCTCTTGGTTTCTCCTTGTGGTAAATTACAAAGACTGGGGAATTAGCTCAAATGGTAGAGCGCTTGCTTTGCATGCGAGAGGTAGTGGGATCGATGCCCACATTCTCCCAAAAACATTTTTTTTGGTGGATCCAAGAACGCTCCAGTTCACACTTCATGCAGCTTTGTCTAACGACAACCTACTGTTATGTAACAATGACAAGCAACTTTCATGTAACACTGATGTCACAATGTCAGATGAAAACGAATGACGTGACTTACTTTCAGAGGAGCAGCGTAGCACACACAATTGATGCCCACAAACAAAGCTGTGGGAAGTTTCCTTGAAGCCAATGCAGAGGATAAAGAAAAACAACAACTCAAAATGTACCTCATGGCCAGTACGGGGATCGAACCCACGACCTTGGCGTTATTAGCACCACGCTCTAACCAACTGAGCTAACCGGCCACTTGCCACGGAGCAAAAGTTTTAGGATGCACAGAGCCTCGGCCAGTGCTGGCTCGTAAACGAACAAGTCCACCAACAGCATAGCCTGACAAGACTGGACCCTCTTGGTTGCTCCTTGTGGTAAATTAAAAAGGCTGGGGAATTAGCTCAAATGGTAGAGCGCTTGCTTTGCATGCGAGAGGTAGTGGGATCGATGCCCACATTCTCCCCAAAACATTTTTTTTGGTGGATCCAAGAACGCTCCAGTTCACACTTCATGCAGCTTTGTCTAACGACAACCTACTGTTATGTAACAATGACAAGCAACTTTCATGTAACACTGATGTCACAATGTCAGATGAAAACGAATGACGTGACTTACTTTCAGAGGAGCAGCGTAGCACACACAATTGATGCCCACAAACAAAGCTGTGGGAAGTTTCCTTGAAGCCAATGCAGAGGATAAAGAAAAACAACAACTCAAAATGTACCTCATGGCCAGTACGGGGATCGAACCCACGACCTTGGCGTTATTAGCACCACGCTCTAACCAACTGAGCTAACCGGCCACTTGCCACGGAGCAAAAGTTTTAGGATGCACAGAGCCTCGGCCAGTGCTGGCTCGTAAACGAACAAGTCCACCAACAGCATAGCCTGACAAGACTGGACCCTCTTGGTTGCTCCTTGTGGTAAGTTAAAAAGGCTGGGGAATTAGCTCAAATGGTAGAGAGCTTGCTTTGCATGGGAGAGGTAGTGGGATCGATGCCCACATTCTCCCCAAAACATTTTTTTTGGTGGATCCAAGAACGCTCCAGTTCACACTTCATGCAGCTTTGTCTAACGACAACCTACTGTTATGTAACAATGACAAGCAACTTTCATGTAACACTGATGTCACAAAGTCAGATGAAAACGAATGACGTGACTTACTTTCAGAGGAGCAGCGTAGCACACACAATTGATGCCCACAAACAAAGCTGTGGGAAGTTTCCTTGAAGCCAATGCAGAGGATAAAGAAAAACAACAACTCAAAATGTACCTCATGGCCAGTACGGGGATCGAACCCACGACCTTGGCGTTATTAGCACCACGCTCTAACCAACTGAGCTAACCGGCCGCTTGCCACGGAGCAAAAGTTTTAGGATGCACAGAGCCTCGGCCAGTGCTGGCTCGTAAACGAACAAGTCCACCAACAGCATAGCCTGACAAGACTGGACCCTCTTGGTTGCTCCTTGTGGTAAATTACAAAGACTGGGGAATTAGCTCAAATGGTAGAGCGCTTGCTTTGCATGCGAGAGGTAGTGGGATCGATGCACACATTCTCCCAAAAACATTTTTTTTGGTGGATCCAAGAACGCTCCAGTTCACACTTCATGCAGCTTTGTCTAACGACAACCTACTGTTATGTAACAATGACAAGCAACTTTCATGTAACACTGATGTCACAATGTCAGATGAAAACGAATGACGTGACTTACTTTCAGAGGAGCAGCGTAGCACACACAATTGATGCCCACAAACAAAGCTGTGGGAAGTTTCCTTGAAGCCAATGCAGAGGATAAAGAAAAACAACAACTCAAAATGTACCTCATGGCCAGTACGGGGATCGAACCCACGACCTTGGCGTTATTAGCACCACGCTCTAACCAACTGAGCTAACCGGCCGCTTGCCACGGAGCAAAAGTTTTAGGATGCACAGAGCCTCGGCCTGTGCTGGCTCGTAAACGAACAAGTCCACCAACAGCATAGCCTGACAAGACTGGACCCTCTTGGTTGCTCCTTGTGGTAAATTAAAAAGGCTGGGGAATTAGCTCAAATGGTAGAGTGCTTGCTTTGCATGCGAGAGGTAGTGGGATCGATGCCCACATTCTCCCCAAAACATTTTTTTTGGTGGATCCAAGAACGCTCCAGTTCACACTTCATGCAGCTTTGTCTAACGACAACCTACTGTTATGTAACAATGACAAGCAACTTTCATGTAACACTGATGTCACAAAGTCAGATGAAAACGAATGACGTGACTTACTTTCAGAGGAGCAGCGTAGCACACACAATTGATGCCCACAAACAAAGCTGTGGGTAGTTTCCTTGAAGCCAATGCAGAGGATAATGAAAAACAACAACTCAAAATGTACCTCATGGCCAGTACGGGGATCGAACCCACGACCTTGGCGTTATTAGCACCACGCTCTAACCAACTGAGCTAACCGGCCGCTTGCCACGGAGCAAAAGTTTTAGGATGCACAGAGCCTCGGCCAGTGCTGGCTCGTAAACGAACAAGTCCACCAACAGCATAGCCTGACAAGACTGGACCCTCTTGGTTTCTCCTTGTGGTAAATTACAAAGACTGGGGAATTAGCTCAAATGGTAGAGCGCTTGCTTTGCATGCGAGAGGTAGTGGGATCGATGCCCACATTCTCCCAAAAACATTTTTTTTGGTGGATCCAAGAACGCTCCAGTTCACACTTCATGCAGCTTTGTCTAACGACAACCTACTGTTATGTAACAATGACAAGCAACTTTCATGTAACACTGATGTCACAATGTCAGATGAAAACGAATGACGTGACTTACTTTCAGAGGAGCAGCGTAGCACACACAATTGATGCCCACAAACAAAGCTGTGGGAAGTTTCCTTGAAGCCAATGCAGAGGATAAAGAAAAACAACAACTCAAAATGTACCTCATGGCCAGTACGGGGATCGAACCCACGACCTTGGCGTTATTAGCACCACGCTCTAACCAACTGAGCTAACCGGCCACTTGCCACGGAGCAAAGGTTTTAGGATGCACAGAGCCTCGGCCAGTGCTGGCTCGTAAACGAACAAGTCCACCAACAGCATAGCCTGACAAGACTGGACCCTCTTGGTTGCTCCTTGTGGTAAGTTAAAAAGGCTGGGGAATTAGCTCAAATGGTAGAGAGCTTGCTTTGCATGGGAGAGGTAGTGGGATCGATGCCCACATTCTCCCCAAAATATTTTTTGGGGTGGATCCAAGAACGCTCCAGTTCACACTTCATGCAGCTTTGTCTAACGACAACCTACTGTTATGTAACAATGACAAGCAACTTTCATGTAACACTGATGTCACAAAGTCAGATGAAAATGAATGACGTGACTTACTTTCAGAGGAGCAGCGTAGCACACACAATTGATGCCCACAAACAAAGCTGTGGGAAGTTTCCTTGAAGCCAATGCAGAGGATAAAGAAAAACAGAACTCAAAATGTACCTCATGGCCAGTACGGGGATCGAACCCACGACCTTGGCGTTATTAGCACCACGCTCTAACCAACTGAGCTAACCGGCCACTTGCCACGGAGCAAAAGTTTTAGGATGCACAGAGCCTCGGCCAGTGCTGGCTCGTAAACGAACAAGTCCACCAACAGCATAGCCTGACAAGACTGGACCCTCTTGGTTGCTCCTTGTGGTAAGTTAAAAAGGCTGGGGAATTAGCTCAAATGGTAGAGAGCTTGCTTTGCATGGGAGAGGTAGTGGGATCGATGCCCACATTCTCCCCAAAACATTTTTTTTGGTGGATCCAAGAACGCTCCAGTTCACACTTCATGCAGCTTTGTCTAACGACAACCTACTGTTATGTAACAATGACAAGCAACTTTCATGTAACACTGATGTCACAAAGTCAGATGAAAACGAATGACGTGACTTACTTTCAGAGGAGCAGCGTAGCACACACAATTGATGCCCACAAACAAAGCTGTGGGAAGTTTCCTTGAAGCCAATGCAGAGGATAAAGAAAAACAACAACTCAAAATGTACCTCATGGCCAGTACGGGGATCGAACCCACGACCTTGGCGTTATTAGCACCACGCTCTAACCAACTGAGCTAACCGGCCACTTGCCACGGAGCAAAAGTTTTAGGATGCACAGAGCCTCGGCCAGTGCTGGCTCGTAAACGAACAAGTCCACCAACAGCATAGCCTGACAAGACTGGACCCTCTTGGTTGCTCCTTGTGGTAAGTTAAAAAGGCTGGGGAATTAGCTCAAATGGTAGAGAGCTTGCTTTGCATGGGAGAGGTAGTGGGATCGATGCCCACATTCTCCCCAAAACATTTTTTTTGGTGGATCCAAGAACGCTCCAGTTCACACTTCATGCAGCTTTGTCTAACGACAACCTACTGTTATGTAACAATGACAAGCAACTTTCATGTAACACTGATGTCACAAAGTCAGATGAAAACGAATGACGTGACTTACTTTCAGAGGAGCAGCGTAGCACACACAATTGATGCCCACAAACAAAGCTGTGGGAAGTTTCCTTGAAGCCAATGCAGAGGATAAAGAAAAACAACAACTCAAAATGTACCTCATGGCCAGTACGGGGATCGAACCCACGACCTTGGCGTTATTAGCACCACGCTCTAACCAACTGAGCTAACCGGCCGCTTGCCACGGAGCAAAAGTTTTAGGATGCACAGAGCCTCGGCCAGTGCTGGCTCGTAAACGAACAAGTCCACCAACAGCATAGCCTGACAAGACTGGACCCTCTTGGTTGCTCCTTGTGGTAAATTAAAAAGGCTGGGGAATTAGCTCAAATGGTAGAGCGCTTGCTTTGCATGCGAGAGGTAGTGGGATCGATGCCCACATTCTCCCAAAAACATTTTTTTTGGTGGATCCAAGAACGCTCCAGTTCACACTTCATGCAGCTTTGTCTAACGACAACCTACTGTTATGTAACAATGACAAGCAACTTTCATGTAACACTGATGTCACAATGTCAGATGAAAACGAATGACGTGACTTACTTTCAGAGGAGCAGCGTAGCACACACAATTGATGCCCACAAACAAAGCTGTGGGAAGTTTCCTTGAAGCCAATGCAGAGGATAAAGAAAAACAACAACTCAAAATGTACCTCATGGCCAGTACGGGGATCGAACCCACGACCTTGGCGTTATTAGCACCACGCTCTAACCAACTGAGCTAACCGGCCACTTGCCACGGAGCAAAAGTTTTAGGATGCACAGAGCCTCGGCCAGTGCTGGCTCGTAAACGAACAAGTCCACCAACAGCATAGCCTGACAAGACTGGACCCTCTTGGTTGCTCCTTGTGGTAAGTTAAAAAGGCTGGGGAATTAGCTCAAATGGTAGAGAGCTTGCTTTGCATGGGAGAGGTAGTGGGATCGATGCCCACATTCTCCCCAAAACATTTTTTTTGGTGGATCCAAGAACGCTCCAGTTCACACTTCATGCAGCTTTGTCTAACGACAACCTACTGTTATGTAACAATGACAAGCAACTTTCATGTAACACTGATGTCACAAAGTCAGATGAAAACGAATGACGTGACTTACTTTCAGAGGAGCAGCGTAGCACACACAATTGATGCCCACAAACAAAGCTGTGGGAAGTTTCCTTGAAGCCAATGCAGAGGATAAAGAAAAACAACAACTCAAAATGTACCTCATGGCCAGTACGGGGATCGAACCCACGACCTTGGCGTTATTAGCACCACGCTCTAACCAACTGAGCTAACCGGCCGCTTGCCACGGAGCAAAAGTTTTAGGATGCACAGAGCCTCGGCCAGTGCTGGCTCGTAAACGAACAAGTCCACCAACAGCATAGCCTGACAAGACTGGACCCTCTTGGTTGCTCCTTGTGGTAAGTTAAAAAGACTGGGGAATTAGCTCAAATGGTAGATCGCTGGCTTTGCATGCGAGAGGTAGTGGGATCGATGCCCACATTCTCCCAAAAACATTTTTTTTGGTGGATCCAAGAACGCTCCAGTTCACACTTCATGCAGCTTTGTCTAACGACAACCTACTGTTATGTAACAATGACAAGCAACTTTCATGTAACACTGATGTCACAATGTCAGATGAAAACGAATGACGTGACTTACTTTCAGAGGAGCAGCGTAGCACACACAATTGATGCCCACAAACAAAGCTGTGGGAAGTTTCCTTGAAGCCAATGCAGAGGATAAAGAAAAACAACAACTCAAAATGTACCTCATGGCCAGTACGGGGATCGAACCCACGACCTTGGCGTTATTAGCACCACGCTCTAACCAACTGAGCTAACCGGCCACTTGCCACTGAGCAAAAGTTTTAGGATGCACAGAGCCTCGGCCAGTGCTGGCTCGTAAACGAACAAGTCCACCAACAGCATAGCCTGACAAGACTGGACCCTCTTGGTTGCTCCTTGTGGTAAGTTAAAAAGGCTGGGGAATTAGCTCAAATGGTAGAGAGCTTGCTTTGCATGGGAGAGGTAGTGGGATCGATGCCCACATTCTCCCCAAAACATTTTTTTGGGTGGATCCAAGAACGCTCCAGTTCACACTTCATGCAGCTTTGTCTAACGACAACCTACTGTTATGTAACAATGACAAGCAACTTTCATGTAACACTGATGTCACAAAGTCAGATGAAAACGAATGACGTGACTTACTTTCAGAGGAGCAGCGTAGCACACACAATTGATGCCCACAAACAAAGCTGTGGGAAGTTTCCTTGAAGCCAATGCAGAGGATAAAGAAAAACAACAACTCAAAATGTACCTCATGCCCAGTACAGGGATCGAACCCACGACCTTGGCGTTATTAGAACCACGCTCTAACCAACTGAGCTAACCGGCCACTTGCCACGGAGCAAAAGTTTTAGGATGCACAGAGCCTCGGCCAGTGCTGGCTCGTAAACGAACAAGTCCACCAACAGCATAGCCTGACAAGACTGGACCCTCTTGGTTGCTCCTTGTGGTAAATTAAAAAGGCTGGGGAATTAGCTCAAATGGTAGAGAGCTTGCTTTGCATGGGAGAGGTAGTGGGATCGATGCCCACATTCTCCCCAAAACATTTTTTTTGGTGGATCCAAGAACGCTCCAGTTCACACTTCATGCAGCTTTGTCTAACGACAACCTACTGTTATGTAACAATGACAAACAACTTTCATGTAACACTGATGTCACAAAGTCAGATGAAAACGAATGACGTGACTTACTTTCAGAGGAGCAGCGTAGCACACACAATTGATGCCCACAAACAAAGCTGTGGGAAGTTTCCTTGAAGCCAATGCAGAGGATAAAGAAAAACAACAACTCAAAATGTACCTCATGGCCAGTACGGGGATCGAACCCACGACCTTGGCGTTATTAGCACCACGCTCTAACCAACTGAGCTAACCGGCCGCTTGCCACGGAGCAAAAGTTTTAGGATGCACAGAGCCTCGGCCAGTGCTGGCTCGTAAACGAACAAGTCCACCAACAGCATAGCCTGACAAGACTGGACCCTCTTGGTTTCTCCTTGTGGTAAATTACAAAGACTGGGGAATTAGCTCAAATGGTAGAGCGCTTGCTTTGCATGCGAGAGGTAGTGGGATCGATGCCCACATTCTCCCAAAAACATTTTTTTTGGTGGATCCAAGAACGCTCCAGTTCACACTTCATGCAGCTTTGTCTAACGACAACCTACTGTTATGTAACAATGACAAGCAACTTTCATGTAACACTGATGTCACAATGTCAGATGAAAACGAATGACGTGACTTACTTTCAGAGGAGCAGCGTAGCACACACAATTGATGCCCACAAACAAAGCTGTGGGAAGTTTCCTTGAAGCCAATGCAGAGGATAAAGAAAAACAACAACTCAAAATGTACCTCATGGCCAGTACGGGGATCGAACCCACGACCTTGGCGTTATTAGCACCACGCTCTAACCAACTGAGCTAACCGGCCACTTGCCACTGAGCAAAAGTTTTAGGATGCACAGAGCCTCGGCCAGTGCTGGCTCGTAAACGAACAAGTCCACCAACAGCATAGCCTGACAAGACTGGACCCTCTTGGTTGCTCCTTGTGGTAAGTTAAAAAGACTGGGGAATTAGCTCAAATGGTAGAGCGCTTGCTTTGCATGCGAGAGGTAGTGGGATCGATGCCCACATTCTCCCAAAAACATTTTTTTTGGTGGATCCAAGAACGCTCCAGTTCACACTTCATGCAGCTTTGTCTAACGACAACCTACTGTTATGTAACAATGACAAGCAACTTTCATGTAACACTGATGTCACAATGTCAGATGAAAACGAATGACGTGACTTACTTTCAGAGGAGCAGCGTAGCACACACAATTGATGCCCACAAACAAAGCTGTGGGAAGTTTCCTTGAAGCCAATGCAGAGGATAAAGAAAAACAACAACTCAAAATGTACCTCATGGCCAGTACGGGGATCGAACCCACGACCTTGGCGTTATTAGCACCACGCTCTAACCAACTGAGCTAACCGGCCACTTGCCACGGAGCAAAAGTTTTAGGATGCACAGAGCCTCGGCCAGTGCTGGCTCGTAAACGAACAAGTCCACCAACAGCATAGCCTGACAAGACTGGACCCTCTTGGTTGCTCCTTGTGGTAAGTTAAAAAGGCTGGGGAATTAGCTCAAATGGTAGAGAGCTTGCTTTGCATGGGAGAGGTAGTGGGATCGATGCCCACATTCTCCCCAAAACATTTTTTTGGGTGGATCCAAGAACGCTCCAGTTCACACTTCATGCAGCTTTGTCTAACGACAACCTACTGTTATGTAACAATGACAAGCAACTTTCATGTAACACTGATGTCACAAAGTCAGATGAAAACGAATGACGTGACTTACTTTCAGAGGAGCAGCGTAGCACACACAATTGATGCCCACAAACAAAGCTGTGGGAAGTTTCCTTGAAGCCAATGCAGAGGATAAAGAAAAACAACAACTCAAAATGTACCTCATGGCCAGTACGGGGATCGAACCCACGACCTTGGCGTTATTAGCACCACGCTCTAACCAACTGAGCTAACCGGCCGCTTGCCACGGAGCAAAAGTTTTAGGATGCACAGAGCCTCGGCCAGTGCTGGCTCGTAAACGAACAAGTCCACCAACAGCATAGCCTGACAAGACTGGACCCTCTTGGTTGCTCCTTGTGGTAAATTAAAAAGGCTGGGGAATTAGCTCAAATGGTAGAGCGCTTGCTTTGCATGCGAGAGGTAGTGGGATCGATGCCCACATTCTCCCAAAAACATTTTTTTTGGTGGATCCAAGAACGCTCCAGTTCACACTTCATGCAGCTTTGTCTAACGACAACCTACTGTTATGTAACAATGACAAGCAACTTTCATGTAACACTGATGTCACAATGTCAGATGAAAACGAATGACGTGACTTACTTTCAGAGGAGCAGCGTAGCACACACAATTGATGCCCACAAACAAAGCTGTGGGAAGTTTCCTTGAAGCCAATGCAGAGGATAAAGAAAAACAACAACTCAAAATGTACCTCATGGCCAGTACGGGGATCGAACCCACGACCTTGGCGTTATTAGCACCACGCTCTAACCAACTGAGCTAACCGGCCACTTGCCACGGAGCAAAAGTTTTAGGATGCACAGAGCCTCGGCCAGTGCTGGCTCGTAAACGAACAAGTCCACCAACAGCATAGCCTGACAAGACTGGACCCTCTTGGTTGCTCCTTGTGGTAAGTTAAAAAGACTGGGGAATTAGCTCAAATGGTAGATCTTGGCTTTGCATGCGAGAGGTAGTGGGATCGATGCCCACATTCTCCCAAAAACATTTTTTTTGGTGGATCCAAGAACGCTCCAGTTCACACTTCATGCAGCTTTGTCTAACGACAACCTACTGTTATGTAACAATGACAAGCAACTTTCATGTAACACTGATGTCACAATGTCAGATGAAAACGAATGACGTGACTTACTTTCAGAGGAGCAGCGTAGCACACACAATTGATGCCCACAAACAAAGCTGTGGGAAGTTTCCTTGAAGCCAATGCAGAGGATAAAGAAAAACAACAACTCAAAATGTACCTCATGGCCAGTACGGGGATCGAACCCACGACCTTGGCGTTATTAGCACCACGCTCTAACCAACTGAGCTAACCGGCCACTTGCCACGGAGCAAAAGTTTTAGGATGCACAGAGCCTCGGCCAGTGCTGGCTCGTAAACGAACAAGTCCACCAACAGCATAGCCTGACAAGACTGGACCCTCTTGGTTGCTCCTTGTGGTAAGTTAAAAAGGCTGGGGAATTAGCTCAAATGGTAGAGAGCTTGCTTTGCATGGGAGAGGTAGTGGGATCGATGCCCACATTCTCCCCAAAACATTTTTTTTGGTGGATCCAAGAACGCTCCAGTTCACACTTCATGCAGCTTTGTCTAACGACAACCTACTGTTATGTAACAATGACAAGCAACTTTCATGTAACACTGATGTCACAAAGTCAGATGAAAACGAATGACGTGACTTACTTTCAGAGGAGCAGCGTAGCACACACAATTGATGCCCACAAACAAAGCTGTGGGAAGTTTCCTTGAAGCCAATGCAGAGGATAAAGAAAAACAACAACTCAAAATGTACCTCATGGCCAGTACGGGGATCGAACCCACGACCTTGGCGTTATTAGCACCACGCTCTAACCAACTGAGCTAACCGGCCACTTGCCACGGAGCAAAAGTTTTAGGATGCACAGAGCCTCGGCCAGTGCTGGCTCGTAAACGAACAAGTCCACCAACAGCATAGCCTGACAAGACTGGACCCTCTTGGTTGCTCCTTGTGGTAAGTTAAAAAGGCTGGGGAATTAGCTCAAATGGTAGAGAGCTTGCTTTGCATGGGAGAGGTAGTGGGATCGATGCCCACATTCTCCCCAAAACATTTTTTTTGGTGGATCCAAGAACGCTCCAGTTCACACTTCATGCAGCTTTGTCTAACGACAACCTACTGTTATGTAACAATGACAAGCAACTTTCATGTAACACTGATGTCACAAAGTCAGATGAAAACGAATGACGTGACTTACTTTCAGAGGAGCAGCGTAGCACACACAATTGATGCCCACAAACAAAGCTGTGGGAAGTTTCCTTGAAGCCAATGCAGAGGATAAAGAAAAACAACAACTCAAAATGTACCTCATGGCCAGTACGGGGATCGAACCCACGACCTTGGCGTTATTAGCACCACGCTCTAACCAACTGAGCTAACCGGCCACTTGCCACGGAGCAAAAGTTTTAGGATGCACAGAGCCTCGGCCAGTGCTGGCTCGTAAACGAACAAGTCCACCAACAGCATAGCCTGACAAGACTGGACCCTCTTGGTTGCTCCTTGTGGTAAGTTAAAAAGGCTGGGGAATTAGCTCAAATGGTAGAGAGCTTGCTTTGCATGGGAGAGGTAGTGGGATCGATGCCCACATTCTCCCCAAAACATTTTTTTTGGTGGATCCAAGAACGCTCCAGTTCACACTTCATGCAGCTTTGTCTAACGACAACCTACTGTTATGTAACAATGACAAGCAACTTTCATGTAACACTGATGTCACAAAGTCAGATGAAAACGAATGACGTGACTTACTTTCAGAGGAGCAGCGTAGCACACACAATTGATGCCCACAAACAAAGCTGTGGGAAGTTTCCTTGAAGCCAATGCAGAGGATAAAGAAAAACAACAACTCAAAATGTACCTCATGGCCAGTACGGGGATCGAACCCACGACCTTGGCGTTATTAGCACCACGCTCTAACCAACTGAGCTAACCGGCCACTTGCCACGGAGCAAAAGTTTTAGGATGCACAGAGCCTCGGCCAGTGCTGGCTCGTAAACGAACAAGTCCACCAACAGCATAGCCTGACAAGACTGGACCCTCTTGGTTGCTCCTTGTGGTAAGTTAAAAAGGCTGGGGAATTAGCTCAAATGGTAGAGAGCTTGCTTTGCATGGGAGAGGTAGTGGGATCGATGCCCACATTCTCCCCAAAACATTTTTTTGGGTGGATCCAAGAACGCTCCAGTTCACACTTCATGCAGCTTTGTCTAACGACAACCTACTGTTATGTAACAATGACAAGCAACTTTCATGTAACACTGATGTCACAAAGTCAGATGAAAACGAATGACGTGACTTACTTTCAGAGGAGCAGCGTAGCACACACAATTGATGCCCACAAACAAAGCTGTGGGAAGTTTCCTTGAAGCCAATGCAGAGGATAAAGAAAAACAACAACTCAAAATGTACCTCATGGCCAGTACGGGGATCGAACCCACGACCTTGGCGTTATTAGCACCACGCTCTAACCAACTGAGCTAACCGGCCACTTGCCACGGAGCAAAAGTTTTAGGATGCACAGAGCCTCGGCCAGTGCTGGCTCGTAAACGAACAAGTCCACCAACAGCATAGCCTGACAAGACTGGACCCTCTTGGTTGCTCCTTGTGGTAAGTTAAAAAGGCTGGGTAATTAGCTCAAATGGTAGAGAGCTTGCTTTGCATGGGAGAGGTAGTGGGATCGATGCCCACATTCTCCCCAAAACATTTTTTTTGGTGGATCCAAGAACGCTCCAGTTCACACTTCATGCAGCTTTGTCTAACGACAACCTACTGTTATGTAACAATGACAAGCAACTTTCATGTAACACTGATGTCACAAAGTCAGATGAAAACGAATGACGTGACTTACTTTCAGAGGAGCAGCGTAGCACACACAATTGATGCCCACAAACAAAGCTGTGGGAAGTTTCCTTGAAGCCAATGCAGAGGATAAAGAAAAACAACAACTCAAAATGTACCTCATGGCCAGTACGGGGATCGAACCCACGACCTTGGCGTTATTAGCACCACACTCTAACCAACTGAGCTAACCGGCCACTTGCAAACGAGCAAAAGTTTTAGGATGCACAGAGCCTCGGCCAGTGCTGGCTCGTAAACGAACAAGTCCACCAACAGCATAGCCTGACAAGACTGGACCCTCTTGGTTGCTCCTTGTGGTAAGTTAAAAAGGCTGGGGAATTAGCTCAAATGGTAGAGAGCTTGCTTTGCATGGGAGAGGTAGTGGGATCGATGCCCACATTCTCCCCAAAACATTTTTTTTGGTGGATCCAAGAACGCTCCAGTTCACACTTCATGCAGCTTTGTCTAACGACAACCTACTGTTATGTAACAATGACAAGCAACTTTCATGTAACACTGATGTCACAAAGTCAGATGAAAACGAATGACGTGACTTACTTTCAGAGGAGCAGCGTAGCACACACAATTGATGCCCACAAACAAAGCTGTGGGAAGTTTCCTTGAAGCCAATGCAGAGGATAAAGAAAAACAACAACTCAAAATGTACCTCATGGCCAGTACGGGGATCGAACCCACGACCTTGGCGTTATTAGCACCACGCTCTAACCAACTGAGCTAACCGGCCGCTTGCCACGGAGCAAAAGTTTTAGGATGCACAGAGCCTCGGCCAGTGCTGGCTCGTAAACGAACAAGTCCACCAACAGCATAGCCTGACAAGACTGGACCCTCTTGGTTGCTCCTTGTGGTAAGTTAAAAAGGCTGGGGAATTAGCTCAAATGGTAGAGAGCTTGCTTTGCATGGGAGAGGTAGTGGGATCGATGCCCACATTCTCCCCAAAACATTTTTTTGGGTGGATCCAAGAACGCTCCAGTTCACACTTCATGCAGCTTTGTCTAACGACAACCTACTGTTATGTAACAATGACAAGCAACTTTCATGTAACACTGATGTCACAAAGTCAGATGAAAACGAATGACGTGACTTACTTTCAGAGGAGCAGCGTAGCACACACAATTGATGCCCACAAACAAAGCTGTGGGAAGTTTCCTTGAAGCCAATGCAGAGGATAAAGAAAAACAACAACTCAAAATGTACCTCATGGCCAGTACGGGGATCGAACCCACGACCTTGGCGTTATTAGCACCACGCTCTAACCAACTGAGCTAACCAGCCACTTGCCACGGAGCAAAAGTTTTAGGATGCACAGAGCCTCGGCCAGTGCTGGCTCGTAAACGAACAAGTCCACCAACAGCATAGCCTGACAAGACTGGACCCTCTTGGTTGCTCCTTGTGGTAAGTTAAAAAGGCTGGGGAATTAGCTCAAATGGTAGAGAGCTTGCTTTGCATGGGAGAGGTAGTGGGATCGATGCCCACATTCTCCCCAAAACATTTTTTTTGGTGGATCCAAGAACGCTCCAGTTCACACTTCATGCAGCTTTGTCTAACGACAACCTACTGTTATGTAACAATGACAAGCAACTTTCATGTAACAATGATGTCACAAAGTCAGATGAAAACGAATGACGTGACTTACTTTCAGAGGAGCAGCGTAGCACACACAATTGATGCCCACAAACAAAGCTGTGGGAAGTTTCCTTGAAGCCAATGCAGAGGATAAAGAAAAACAACAACTCAAAATGTACCTCATGGCCAGTACGGGGATCGAACCCACGACCTTGGCGTTATTAGCACCACCCTCTAACCAACTGAGCTAACCGGCCACTTGCAACGGAGCAAAAGTTTTAGGATGCACAGAGCCTCGGCCAGTGCTGGCTCGTAAACGAACAAGTCCACCAACAGCATAGCCTGACAAGACTGGACCCTCTTGGTTGCTCCTTGTGGTAAGTTAAAAAGGCTGGGGAATTAGCTCAAATGGTAGAGAGCTTGCTTTGCATGGGAGAGGTAGTGGGATCGATGCCCACATTCTCCCCAAAACATTTTTTTTGGTGGATCCAAGAACGCTCCAGTTCACACTTCATGCAGCTTTGTCTAACGACAACCTACTGTTATGTAACAATGACAAGCAACTTTCATGTAACACTGATGTCACAAAGTCAGATGAAAACGAATGACGTGACTTACTTTCAGAGGAGCAGCGTAGCACACACAATTGATGCCCACAAACAAAGCTGTGGGAAGTTTCCTTGAAGCCAATGCAGAGGATAAAGAAAAACAACAACTCAAAATGTACCTCATGGCCAGTACGGGGATCGAACCCACAACCTTGGCGTTATTAGCACCACGCTCTAACCATCTGAGCTAACCGGCCGCTTACCACGGAGCAAAAGTTTTAGGATGCACAGAGCCTCGGCCAGTGCTGGCTCGTAAACGAACAAGTCCACCAACAGCATAGCCTGACATGCTGGACCCTCTTGGTTTCTCCTTGTGGTAAATTACAAAGACTGGGGAATTAGCTCAAATGGTAGAGCGCTTGCTTTGCATGCGAGAGGTAGTGGGATCGATGCCAACATTCTCCCCAAAATTTTTTTTGGGGTGGATCCAAGAACGCTCCAGTTCACACTTCATGCAGCTTTGTCTAATGTAAGAAATTGTATAAGATACTGGTAACTTGTTTTAACCACTTCTCAACATAAGCTATTCTTGGCACAACATGCACCCATCCCCTCTACTTTGTCAGACCCACACACACATCCCCTCCCCCATGAATAGGGCCTGTGAAAACAAACGCACATGCAGGATGCCTTGGGATGTGACTAGGACAAAGAACTGTGTGAAAAGCCAATGGAATGTCGACATCAGGCCGAACAGGACTACCCACGACCCAGATCGACCAATCGGAAGGCCAGACGACAAGATCAACCTACTTTGCTTGTTGCCTATATAATCTGTATGTACTGCTTAGAGGGGCCTCTTCTCCGACGATTTCATAAGAATCAGACAGAAAGGAGCCGTGCACGCTTTTGCCTGATATCTTTACACTTGAATAAAACGGCCTTATTATAAAATTATCCACCTCGTGTCTCCACTTGTTCTCCTGTCTCCAATAAACGTTTTACTAACAAAACTTGGTAAGCAGAGGATGGCTAACAGCCTTACAATTCGGTCCATAGAGAGTTGATGAGACAGGAGGCGAGTGGGAGAAAGATTCAAGAAGGAGAGGTGACCCGCTCGAGGGCGACGTCGGCGATTCAACTCACCCAGGAAACTGATCAAAGAGCTCGAAAATATTAAGGTAAGCAGAGCCGGTTTAATCAAAATCTGCATATTGTATTATAGCCAATATCTAAATTATGATCAGGAGTACTGAAGTGGGTATGAATTGTTGTTAAATTTATGTGAAATTGTTTAGAATCTAAGGCATGATGTAAGGATATCTGCGTTAAAAATCCCATTCCAAGTAGTCTGATAACAGTGAGGAATTAACTGAATGTATTCCAAGTAGTCTGATAACAGTGAGGAATTAACTGAATGTATTCCAAGTAGTCTGATAACAGTGAGGAATTAAATGAATTTTGTCTGAAATGTATTCCAAGTAGTCTGATATACCAGTGAGGAATTGAATAGCGAACCTGAGCCTACTGGAGTTGGCATTCCAGTAGACAGAAGGCTATGCGTGTTCTGAATGTATTCCAAGTAGTCTGATAACAGTGAGGAATTAAATGAATTTTGTCTGAAATGTATTCCAAGTAGTCTGATATACCAGTGAGGAATTGATGAAATTAAATGATGCAATATGAAATAAGTTGCATGAGCAGAACCGAGACTAGTCGATAACACCAAATTAATGTGAGTGATTGAACGTTCCACGAGACCGATTGCTACTAATTAGCCACATGCTGAGTTGAGGCTGTGTTGAAGTGACCGCCGAGTCTACTGTGAAGCAGTTATTTTCTGTTGAGAAGTTGACTTGATTTTTCTCTCCCGTCCTGTTGGGATTGATTTAAGAATTAGAATTCAGTTGATAATTATTCTAGAAGCGCTAGGATACAACATATATTGTCCCAGAAGGACACGTTTGAAATACTTTGGGAAAGTATTTAATTAATTAAGTTAGTTTTTGAGTTTTCAGTTTTTTAATTAGTTTTTGAGAAAAATGAGTCCTAGAATTAATTAAATATTTATTCTAGAAACGCTTGAATATACTAATATAATGTCCCGAAAGGACATTTTTGAAATGTTTTGGCAAAGTATTTAAATAATCGAAAAAGTGAAAACGAATAATAACTTTTTGAAAATAGTTCCCAAAATTATTATTATATTTAAAAAAAGAAGCGCTAGATAATACTAGTAGAGTGTTCCAAAAGGATATTGCCGAAATACTTTGGGAAAGTATTTAATTAATTCGCCAAACATAAAGCAATAAAATTCTTTGTACACAAGGGGGAGACAGACACCAGAGATAAGACTGTGTCAGCACCAGAGATACATTGCTAGTTTTGGCCAGTGATGGGCTAAGTGCACCAAAATAGCATAGAGCCAGACATAGCTTAACGACAAAATGGCCACGACCACCGTCCTCAAACACAAATTCAATGAATACTTAGATCAGAGAATGAAAGATAGATCAGGGGGAAAGATGCAGTATAAGGAAGTTAAGATGGTCTGGGAAGGTGTGAGGCTAAAATGGACACAAGCAGGATACCTCAGTGGGGTGGCCCCATCAAAAGGGCAACTCCTCACTATGGAGAAGGAATTAGAGGAAGTAGTGAAGGAAGGGATAGAACGTGAAGTTGAAAGGAATAAGAACCACTTATTCAAAAAGGAAGGAACAAAGCATAGGGAAAGAGCAGAGGCTGAGCTGAAAATAGGAATTTGGGCAATTGAAGAAATTAGAAGAGCACTCCCTTACAGGAAACCTGATATGATGGGGGTGGCCACTGAAGCCCCAACTGACACCAAAGAGGGCAGGCCCAACAATAATGATGAGCAAAGAATTCACGTTCAGCGCTGAAAGAAAAACGAAAATCCAGAATAAATGCACACAATCACACATCACATTTGTCAACACTGACAAAAACATGGCAGACGCACTCAATGCTGAAGAAGGTCTGCCCCACTCCTGTGCAGAAAGAGCTGCACAAGAACTGAAACTGAGACCTGACCTGGGGAACGAACCACTCACCAACCCGGACCTATGGTTATACACAGATGGATGCTGCTATAGAGGAGAGGAAGGGAACATAGCAGCATACGCAATGGTGCAGCAGCTCCCGGATAGATCACATGTGACTTTGGAATCTGCCATCATCACACACCTGCATCAGCCCAGTTAACTGTATTCATAGGGTTGACACAAGCTCTGGAAAGAGCTGAAGGAAAGACTGTAAACATCTACACCGACTCAGCGTATGCTCATGGAGCAGTCCATACTGTTGGACCACAATGGGTTAGCAGGACATCAGCATAGATTACACAGATATGGGGCAAGACAATGTGACAAATGGAAAAAGGTACCTGTTAGTTATGGTAGACAGGTTCTCTAAATAGGTACCTGTTAGTCTCGTGGAACGCGCCAATCAAATGTATGTGCAGGTTTGAAGTTGATTTGGGTTGAAGCCCTGCCCCTGGCGTTGCTGGCCATGAGAGCCTCTCCAGGTGCAGGCACCCATCTCTCTCCTCATGCTTGGTTCACCAAGGGAGGGAGGTCATATGCCCGCCCTTGATGTACAACAAATTGTAATGTCTGATAATTGACGGAACTTTCTGCAGCTCTCTCCAAACAGATTCACAAGGTCCAAGAAGGGGAGCTGACGAGAGATCCGGCACCACGGAAGGTAAAAAATTGGTGACTGGGTGGGGTAAAAGTCCACAAGAGAAAGTGGCTAGAACCCAGGTGGACTGGACAGTACGAAGTGAGGGAGGTTACTTCACACTCAGTCCAGGTCAAAGGTAAATCAGGCGCACCTTGGCACCACCTCACACATTGCACTCCAGCCCCAATCCCTTCTAGAACACTGACAGAAGTCAGAGCTGATTTAAACAGCTTAAATCCGATTCCAAATGAAGACATTCCTGACTCAGGGGATGCGGCATCAAACTCCGCCTCCCCTGAAAAAGGAACCTCGCCCATTTAGAGGGACATTTCTCCCTCCCTGGGCAAGACTAGGGATATCTGGCCCCTTATTTGTGATATTCCTCCACACACTCATAACTCTTAGAATAGTTTGGGGGTGGAGAGCTATACAGAGAATGGACAGAAGATGGCAGTATTGCAGCACTCAACGGTCTCCCAGGAGCCTGTTTGAGTGCTGGTGACAGAGAAAAAACTTAAAACCAATTCGGAGTAGAGAGAATACGTTTAATAACTTATTCAGGTTAAATTTATAGACTAATGATATTATTGTTATGGATTGGGTGACATGCGATATAAATTTAGCGAAGTATATGGTAAGTTTACACTTTGGAATGGAGAAAGTTGAGAAGTCGATTTTACTTATACGATAGTTTTGCTGCCAAACTTAGTTGGGGTAACTAGATGTTTTGCCTAGAGGCAGGAATAAGACAGTCATTTTTGGTATTATATTGGCTAGTTGCTGCGTTCTGAACACAGGTTGAGCGCTAGTAAACGCATATCTTTATTTGAACTATACTAATCTATTTGATAAAAGTACTAAACCTGTATATTTAACATTTGATAATGATTGGCAAATCCATATATTTAACCACAACTTTGAATTTAGCATTGAGTATTATAGGAGGAACGGGATAAAATGTGTACTTTCCCCACCGGGTGTGGCCGTATTAAATTATGCTAGAGAAAATTGGTTGTGTCATTTAGAGGGAAAATGTGTACATTATAGCTTTGAGATACTTTTCAAAAGTTGCTGAAAGTTATTGGTTTTTGTTTAGGTAACACCAGAGAATTCGAACAATAAGTAAACGTATTCTAAACGTGATCTGTTTTCATTATGGGGAACAATGAACGACTCGCAACCTGGTATGGCTGGCAGGGAGTTTTTAAAGGGACAGTACACGTTTATCACAGTTGTGTTACATGAAGAATCGGGGAAATTTAGAACGAATGATTTAAGGGTATTATCATAATTATTAGGTTTTGTTTTTGTGGTAAACGTTTGGGTTAAGGGGTTTTCCGTGTTCCCAGAGACAAGATATCTTAAAAGAATACACTCATATTGGAATAGGAGTTTTACTTTCTGAGTTTTATTTAGGCAAGGGACTTTGAGAAGATGAAGGGTTCTTTTGGTATGCCTAGATATGGTATGGAACACGAATGTAGGTGTAACCTTTTTGACCTATTTTCATTGCATTTTCCGGTGACTTGATCACTCACGGGAGAATGTAGTGGGAATAATGAATTTGTGTCATTTGGGATACTAGTTTATAACTCTTGACCATAAGGTTAGCATTTGTTTTGGCCATTAGAAGATAGAGATAGGTTTATTAAGGTTATGTAAGGACTTTAGAGATTGACACTATAAGACATGTTGTTATTTTAAATCCATTTGGGATAGATAAAGTCAAAACAGTGAGACACTTAGTTAATATTGCAAAAGAACACATAGTTGTTATTGACTATTATTAGAAAAAGGCAGACAGATGGGTCTACCCCGCACTGTTGAGACTTTGAAGGTTTGAGAGTAGAGTGGGGAGGGTGGACCGGGAAATGAGCAAGGTAGGCTGTGAAATAAGAAAGGAGAGAAAGGGTTTAACATATATAAGCAGCACAGATACATTTTAAAGTAGATAAGTCACTTGACAGAGAATTGGAAAAAAATAGATATGAATGTACGCCCAAGGGAGAATTGGATATGCGGCGAATGAATGGGACGTTTCTATATTATAATGTACTAAGTCATTATTTAGAGTAGGTAAGGTTGATACCTGGCCAGAGCCAGGTATCAAACGGGGGAGGGGTACATTGTGGTCTAGGATAGGATGGGGCCTATTGGAAAATAAACTAATGTAAAATTCAAAATTATAGCTAACAAATAGGTATAGAAGTTAAATATATAATCAGATAAAACAAATGAGAAACTGGTGGTTAACCAAATCTGTATGTCCAGGATTTTATGCGTTGCAGGTGAATTAAAGGAGAAGGTGATTCACTCGACCTGGGGGCATATCGCACTTGGAGGGTGAGACACACTGACACTGCCGAATGATCACAGAGTTAAGGAGAAGAACTGTTGCTAATAAAGCTCGGGGGTCAACTCCTTAATGAAAATTCCCTGACCCCGACCTTTCCTCACTGTGTACGTTCATAGAAGTGAAAGTGTTGTTTGATCCAAATCAGTCAGGTTTCAAGACTAGTCATTCAACTGAGACTGCTCTTCTCTGTGTCACGGAGGCGCTCCGCACTGCTAAAGCTAACTCTCTCTCCTCTGCTCTCATCCTTCTAGACCTATCGGCTGCCTTTGATACTGTGAACCATCAGATCCTCCTCTCCACCCTCTCCGAGCTGGGCATCTCCGGCGCGGCCCACGCTTGGATTGCGTCCTACCTGACAGGTCGCTCCTACCAGGTGGCGTGGCGAGAATCTGTCTCCGCACCACGTGCTCTCACCACTGGTGTCCCCCAGGGCTCTGTTCTAGGCCCTCTCCTATTCTCGCTATACACCAAGTCACTTGGCTCTGTCATATCCTCACATGGTCTCTCCTATCATTGCTATGCAGACGACACACAATTAATCTTCTCCTTTCCCCCCTCTGATAACCAGGTGGTGAATCGCATCTCTGCATGTCTGGCAGACATATCAGTGTGGATGACGGATCACCACCTCAAGCTGAACCTCGGCAAGACGGAGCTGCTCTTCCTCCCGGGGAAGGACTGCCCGTTCCATGATCTCGCCATCACGGTTGACAACTCCATTGTGTCCTCCTCCCAGAGTGCTAAGAACCTTGGCGTGATCCTGGACAACACCCTGTCGTTCTCAACTAACATCAAGGCGGTGACCCGTTCCTGTAGGTTCATGCTCTACAACATTCGCAGAGTACGACCCTGCCTCACGCAGGAAGCGGCGCAGGTCCTAATCCAGGCACTTGTCATCTCCCGTCTGGATTACTGCAACTCGCTGTTGGCTGGGCTCCCTGCCTGTGCCATTAAACCCCTACAACTCATCCAGAACGCCGCAGCCCGTCTGGTGTTCAACTTTCCCAAGTTCTCTCACGTCACCCCGCTCCTCCGCTCTCTCCACTGGCTTCCAGTTGAAGCTCGCATCCGCTACAAGACCATGGTGCTTGCCTACGGAGCTGTGAGGGGAACGGCACCTCCGTACCTTCAGGCTCTGATCAGGCCCTACACCCAAACAAGGGCACTGCGTTCATCCACCTCTGGCCTGCTCGCCTCCCTACCTCTGAGGAAGTACAGTTCCCGCTCAGCCCAGTCAAAACTGTTCGCTGCTCTGGCACCCCAATGGTGGAACAAACTCCCTCACGACGCCAGGTCAGCGGAGTCAATCACCACCTTCCGGAGACACCTGAAACCCCACCTCTTTAAGGAATACCTAGGATAGGATAAAGTAATCCTTCTAACCCCCCCCCCCCTTAAAAGAGTTAGATGCACTATTGTAAAGTGGTTGTTCCACTGGATATCATAAGGTGAATGCACCAATTTGTAAGTCGCTCTGGATAAGAGCGTCTGCTAAATGACTTAAATGTAAATGTAAATGTAAATGATCTCTGGCTGATGATGTGTTCTTTGGGAGAGGGTGGGGTTTTACAGGACTGCTTGTAGTCCTGAGCTGTCTGATTAGGATACGATGGGGATGTTACCATCACAGTGTTGCCAGAACCACCACCAGTTCCAACGGACCAGGGTTCAGCCGGCCTCCTCCACCACTTCAAGACCAAGTCCCACGCCATCACCTAAGCTCTCCAATCTGGTACAGGTAATAAATATAAAAGACATCTAAGATAGTGAACAATTGGGGACTGAAACTGGTTATGAGGAAAGGGAGAATATGTGGTTGGCCTACAGAATACTTAATAGAAAGGACTGTGTCGTATGTGGACATGCCAGACCTATTCTGGCTGCTCACCCATTTGCCCTAAGTAATGTGGAAGGTTGGATGTGTATATTGGAAAGTTTAAGCCAAATTCAACCTTGTGTAAAACTCTTGAGTTTTGTGTTCCCAGAAGTACCTCCCCAGAAGGTACCGTGGGGAGTTAAGGCATATGGAGGATATTACAGCTGTAACACTGGTACAGGTAGAGGTAGAGACTATGGGAGGTTCCCTACTGCTGCCTGCATCACTAATGTCACTATTAACTAGAGGTGTTGCTGATGTATGGTGGATGTGTGGACCTGCCAGGCAGTTGACCCCCATTTTGAAAGGAAATTGTCGTTGCACATGTGTTTTGGCCAGTCTGATAACACCATTGCCTATTATTGAGGTTACAGCTAATCAACTTCTGGGAGCTGCACATGACACAGAGACTCGGTACCAACCCAGGAGACGGCAGAACCGTGACGCTCCTTGGTCCGAGGGTACAGATAACATGCACACCAACCTGTTGGGGTCCCAATAGGGGTCCCCCACGAATACCAGACATCAAACAGGAATGATGGCCTGTGGCATCTATTGCCCAGTTTGGCCCAGCTATTGTTGATGCTAAGCAGAATGCTTGGATCAATTATATCTACTATAATCAACAATGATTTGTTAAACTACACCCACACAGTACTTACGGGGATGGCTGAACGATTGGAGGCTACCTCTCAAACCAGTAGACAAAATAGACTAGAACTGGACATGATTCTGGCCAACCAGGGAGGTGTATGTAAAATGATTGGAGAACAGTGTTGCACGTTTGTCCCTAAACAATACTAGTCCGGATGGGAGCATTTCAAAAGCTCTGAGTGGGTTGGCAAGGTTATCAGTGGAGATGAAGGGTCTTGCAGGTGTGCAGGAGAGTGGACTGTTCTCTGGCTGGGTGGTTGGTTTGGTAAGTATACTGCAATGATGATTACTGGATTTCTGACACTAGTTGTTGTTTTTCATTTTTGTGTTGCCTGTATCATACCTTGTTTGAAGTCTGTTACAGATGTGGAAAGGGCCTATGGTATGATGCCGCTGCTTGATGCTCCAGTTGGAGAGGCTGATACGAAAACAAGCTTCCGCAGGAAAGTGGGCTTGACAGAGGAGGACCCTTGGTTTGCTGTAGTTGATGTTGTCGAATGAATAAAAAGTGATGTTTGTCCTCCCTGTTGTGAAGGTTTGAAGTTCCCGGGTGGCGACGAGCCCACCTGGTACAGGTTGTATAGAGGGATGGACCTGAGGGTTTAACATATTCTCGTTTTTTGGGTTACTAATGTGTGGTTGGCCACTCCAGGTGTAGTTATTGGAGTGGTCTCCTTTTTGGTCCTTGCTTATTTACGACTCAACTTACATTGATGCTAGTGGTGTCCCTAGGGGGTGCCAGATGAATATAAACTGGTGGACTAAGTGACAGCTGGGTTTGAATCTTCTGTCTGTTGGTGGTGTACAGTTAATAAAAATGTGGACAGAATTAACTACATTCATTTTAATGTCCAGAAACTGGGCAATTGGACTCAACAAGGCTTCGAGGCGGTCCATGGACAATTGGCAGCTACGTCCCTGATGGCATTTCAAAATAGAATCGCGGTTGATATGTTATTGGCTGAACCGGGGGGGGGTCTGTGCAATGTTTGGTGAGCAGTGTTGTACTTTCATTCCCAACAACACGGCTACGGATGGGAGTCTGACTGTAGCATTGGAGGGACTTCGTACCCTTAATGGTAAGATGAAACAGCATTCTGGAGTGGACACTTCTATGTGGGACTCATGGATGGATGCTTTTGGTAAATATAAGACGTTGGTTTCCTCTATCCTAGTATCTATTTCCGTTTTTGCAGGCATTCTTGTACTTTGTGGATGCTGTTGCATTCCATGTGCGCGGACGCTTGCTAGCCGTGTTATCACTGCCGCAATAGACCCTAATCAGGAAAGGGCCCAAATGTTCCCATTGCTTGATGATGGGGAAGCTGGACCTGTCTATCTATTTGAGGACTAAGAAACCTTTATGTCACGTCTCTTGTGAGACGTGAAGAGGGGGAATTACAAAATTTGTCCTCAGACAAATTTTATCCCATAGCTTTGTCTTTTTTTACTTTTATGTCACGTCTCTTGTGAGACGTGAAGAGGGGGATTTGTAAGAAATTGTATAAGATACTGGTAACTTGTTTTAACCACTTCTCAACATAAGCTATTCTTGGCACAACATGCACCCATCCCCTCTACTTTGTCAGACCCACACACACATCCCCTCCCCCATGAATAGGGCCTGTGAAAACAAACGCACATGCAGGATGCCTTGGGATGTGACTAGGACAAAGAACTGTGTGAAAAGCCAATGGAATGTCGACATCAGGCCGAACAGGACTACCCACGACCCAGATCGACCAATCGGAAGGCCAGACGACAAGATCAACCTACTTTGCTTGTTGCCTATATAATCTGTATGTACTGCTTAGAGGGGCCTCTTCTCCGACGATTTCATAAGAATCAGACAGAAAGGAGCCGTGCACGCTTTTGCCTGATATCTTTACACTTGAATAAAACGGCCTTATTATAAAATTATCCACCTCGTCCTATGTCTCCACTTGTTCTCCTGTCTCCAATAAACGTTTTACTAACACTAACGACAACCTACTGTTATGTAACAATGACAAGCAACTTTCATGTAACACTGATGTCACAATGTCAGATGAAAACGAATGACGTGACTTACTTTCAGAGGAGCAGCGTAGCACACACAATTGATGCCCACAAACAAAGCTGTGGGAAGTTTCCTTGAAGCCAATGCAGAGGATAAAGAAAAACAACAACTCAAAATGTACCTCATTGCCAGTACGGGGATCGAACCCACGACCTTGGCGTTATTAGCACCACGCTCTAACCAACTGAGCTAACCGGCCACTTGCCACGGAGCAAAAGTTTTAGGATGCACAGAGCCTCGGCCAGTGCTGGCTCGTAAACGAACAAGTCCACCAACAGCATAGCCTGACAAGACTGGACCCTCTTGGTTGCTCCTTGTGGTAAGTTAAAAAGGCTGGGGAATTAGCTCAAATGGTAGAGAGCTTGCTTTGCATGGGCGAGGTAGTGGGATCGATGCCCACATTCTCCCCAAAACATTTTTTTTGGTGGATCCAAGAACGCTCCAGTTCACACTTCATGCAGCTTTGTCTAACGACAACCTACTGTTATGTAACAATGACAAGCAACTTTCATGTAACACTGATGTCACAAAGTCAGCAGAAAACGAATGACGTGACTTACTTTCAGAGGAGCAGCGTAGCACACACAATTGATGCCCACAAACAAAGCTGTGGGAAGTTTCCTTGAAGCCAATGCAGAGGATAAAGAAAAACAACAACTCAAAATGTACCTCATGGCCAGTACGGGGATCGAACACACGACCTTGGCGTTATTAGCACCACACTCTAACCAACTGAGCTAACCGGCCGCTTGCCACGGAGCAAAAGTTTTAGGATGCACAGAGCCTCGGCCAGTGCTGGCTCGTAAACGAACAAGTCCACCAACAGCATAGCCTGACAAGACTGGACCCTCTTGGTTGCTCCTTGTGGTAAATTACAATGACTGGGGAATTAGCTCAAATGGTAGAGCGCTTGCTTTGCATGCGAGAGGTAGTGGGATCGATGCCCACATTCTCCCAAAAACATATTTTTTGGTGGATCCAAGAACGCTCCAGTTCACACTTCATGCAGCTTTGTCTAACGACAACCTACTGTTATGTAACAATGACAAGCAACTTTCATGTAACACTGATGTCACAATGTCAGATGAAAACGAATGATGTGACTTACTTTCAGAGGAGCAGCGTAGCACACACAATTGATGCCCACAAACAAAGCTGTGGGAAGTTTCCTTGAAGCCAATGCAGAGGATAAAGAAAAACAACAACTCAAAATGTACCTCATGGCCAGTACGGGGATCGAACCCACGACGTTGGCGTTATTAGCACCACGCTCTAACCAACTGAGCTAACCGGCCACTTGCCACGAAGCAAAAGTTTTAGGATGCACAGAGCCTCGGCCAGTGCTGGCTCGTAAACGAACAAGTCCACCAACAGCATAGCCTGACAAGACTGGACCCTCTTGGTTGCTCCTTGTGGTAAGTTAAGAAGGCTGGGGAATTAGCTCAAATGGTAGAGAGCTTGCTTTGCATGGGAGAGGTAGTGGGATCGATGCCCACATTCTCCCCAAAACATTTTTTTGGGTGGATCCAAGAACGCTCCAGTTCACACTTCATGCAGCTTTGTCTAACGACAACCTACTGTTATGTAACAATGACAAGCAACTTTCATGTAACACTGATGTCACAAAGTCAGATGAAAACGAATGACGTGACTTACTTTCAGAGGAGCAGCGTAGCACACACAATTGATGCCCACAAACAAAGCTGTGGGAAGTTTCCTTGAAGCCAATGCAGAGGATAAAGAAAAACAACAACTCAAAATGTACCTCATGGCCAGTACGGGGATCGAACCCACGACCTTGGCGTTATTAGCACCACACTCTAACCAACTGAGCTAACCGGCCGCTTGCCACGGAGCAAAAGTTTTAGGATGCACAGAGCCTCGGCCAGTGCTGGCTCGTAAACGAACAAGTCCACCAACAGCATAGCCTGACAAGACTGGACCCTCTTGGTTGCTCCTTGTGGTAAATTACGAAGACTGGGGAATTAGCTCAAATGGTAGAGCGCTTGCTTTGCATGCGAGAGGTAGTGGGATCGATGCCCACATTCTCCCAAAAACATTTTTTGGGGTGGATCCAAGAACGCTCCAGTTCACACTTCATGCAGCTTTGTCTAACGACAACCTACTGTTATGTAACAATGACAAGCAACTTTCATGTAACACTGATGTCACAATGTCAGATGAAAACGAATGACGTGACTTACTTTCAGAGGAGCAGCGTAGCACACACAATTGATGCCCACAAACAAAGCTGTGGGAAGTTTCCTTGAAGCCGATAAAGAAAAACAACAACTCAAAATGTACCTCATGGCTAGTACGGGGATCGAACCCACGACCTTGGCGTTATTAGCACCACGCTCTAACCAACTGAGCTAACCTCTCGCTTGCCACGGAGCAAAAGTTTTAGGATGCACAGAGCCTCGGCCAGTGCTGGCTCGTAAACGAACAAGTCCACCAACAGCATAGCCTGACAAGACTGGACCCTCTTGGTTGCTCCTTGTGGTAAATTAAAACGGCTGGGGAATTAGCTCAAATGGTAGAGCGCTTGCTTTGCATGCGAGAGGTAGTGGGATCGATGCCCACATTCTACCCAGAATTTTTTTTGAGGTGGATCCAAGAACGCTCCAGTTCACACTTCATGCAGCTTTGTCTAACGACAACCTACTGTTATGTAACAATGACAAGCAACTTTCATGTAACACTGATGTCACAAAGTCAGATGAAAACGAATGACGTGACTTACTTTCAGAGGAGCAGCGTAGCACACACAATTGATGCCCACAAACAAAGCTGTGGGAAGTTTCCTTGAAGCCAATGCAGAGGATAAAGAAAAACAACAACTCAAAATGTACCTCATGGCCAGTACGGGGATCGAACCCACGACCTTAGCGTTATTAGCACCACGCTCTAACCAACTGAGCTAACCGGCCGCTTGCCACGGAGAAAAAGTTTTAGGATGCACAGAGCCTCGGCCAGTGCTGGCTCGTAGACGAACAAGTCCACCAACAGCATAGCCTGACAAGACTGGACCCTCTTGGTTTCTCCTTGTGGTAAATTACAAAGACTGGGGAATTAGCTCAAATGGTAGAGCGCTTGCTTTGCATGCGAGAGGTAGTGGGATCGATGCCCACATTCTCCCCAAAAATGTTTTGTGGTGGATCCAAGAACGCTCCAGTTCACACTTCATGCAGCTTTGTCTAACGATAACCTACTGTTATGTAACAATGACAAGCAACTTTCATGTAACACTGATGTCACAATGTCAGATGAAAACGAATGACGTGACTTACTTTCAGAGGAGCAGCGTAGCACACACAATTGATGCCCACAAACAAAGCTGTAGGAAGTTTCCTTGAAGCCAATGCAGAGGATAAAGAAAAACAACAACTCAAAATGTACCTCATGGCCAGTACGGGGATCGAACCCACGACCTTGGCGTTATTAGCACCACGCTCTAACCAACTGAGCTAACCGGCCACTTGCCACGGAGCAAAAGTTTTAGGATGCACAGAGCCTCGGCCAGTGCTGGCTCGTAAACGAACAAGTCCACCAACAGCATAGCCTGACAAGACTGGACCCTCTTGGTTGCTCCTTGTGGTAAATTAAAAAGGCTGGGGAATTAGCTCAAATGGTAGAGTGCTTGCTTTGCATGCGAGAGGTAGTGGGATCGATGCCCACGTTCTCCAAGAAACATTTTTTTTGGTGGATCCAAGAACGCTCCAGTTCACACTTCATGCAGCTTTGTCTAACGACAACCTACTGTTATGTAACAATGACAAGCAACTTTCATGTAACACTGATGTCACAATGTCAGTTGAAAACGAATGACGTGACTTACTTTCAGAGGAGCAGCGTAGCACACACAATTGATGCCCACAAACAAAGCTGTGGGAAGTTTCCTTGAAGCCAATGCAGAGGATAAAGAAAAACAACAACTCAAAATGTACCTCATGGCCAGTACAGGGATCGAACCCACGACCTTGGCGTTATTAGCACCACGCTCTAACCAACTGAGCTAACCGGTCACTGGCCACGGAGCAAAAGTTTTAGGATGCACAGAGCCTCGGCCAGTGCTGGCTCGTAAACGAACAAGTCCACCAACAGCATAGCCTGACAAGACTGGACCCTCTTGGTTGCTCCTTGTGGTAAGTTAAAAAGGCTGGGGAATTAGCTCAAATGGTAGAGAGCTTGCTTTGCATGGGAGAGGTTGTGGGATCGATGCCCACATTCTCCCCCAAAATTTTTTGGGGTGGATCCAAGAACGCTCCAGTTCACACTTCATGCAGCTTTGTCTAACGACAACCTACTGTTATGTAACAATGACAAGCAACTTTCATGTAACACTGATGTCACAATGTCAGATGAAAACGAATGACGTGACTTACTTTCAGAGGAGCAGCGTAGCACACACAATTGATGCCCACAAACAAAGCTGTGGGAAGTTTCCTTGAAGCCAATGCAGAGGATAAAGAAAAACAACAACTCAAAATGTACCTCATGGCAAGTACGGGGATCGAACCCACGACCTTGGCGTTATTAGCACCACGCTCTAACCAACTGAGCTAACCGGTCACTTGCCACGAGGCAAAAATTTTAGGATGCACAGAGCCTCGGCCAGTGCTGGCTCGTAAACGAACAAGTCCACCAACAGCATAGCCTGACAAGACTGGACCCTCTTGGTTGCTCCTTGTGGTAAGTTAAAAAGGCTGGGGAATTAGCTCAAATGGTAGAGAGCTTGCTTTGCATGGGAGAGGTAGTGGGATCGATGCCCACATTCTCCCCAAAACATTTTTTTTGGTGGATCCAAGAACGCTCCAGTTCACACTTCATGCAGCTTTGTCTAACGACAACCTACTGTTATGTAACAATGACAAGCAACTTTCATGTAACACTGATGTCACAATGTCAGATGAAAACGAATGACGTGACTTACTTTCAGAGGAGCAGCGTAGCACACACAATTGATGCCCACAAACAAAGCTGTGGGAAGTTTCCTTGAAGCCAATGCAGAGGATAAAGAAAACCAACAACTCAAGGTGTACCTCATGGCCAGTACGGGGATCGAACCCACGACCTTGGCGTTATTAGCACCACGCTCTAACCAACTGAGCTAACCGGCCGCTTGCCAAGGAGCAAAAGTTTTAGGATCCACAGAGCCTCGGCCAGTGCTGGCTCGTAAACGAACAAGTCCACCAACAGCATAGCCTGACAAGACTGGACCCTCCTGGTTGCTCCTTGTGGTAAATTAAAAAGGCTGGGGAATTAGCTCAAATGGTAGAGCGCTTGCTTTGGATGTGGGAGGTAGTGGGATCGATGCTCACATTCTCCCAAAAACATTTTTTTTTGGTGGATCCAAGAACGCTCCAGTTCACACTTCATGCAGCTTTGTCTAACGACAACCTACTGTTATGTAACAATGACAAGCAACTTTCATGTAACACTGATGTCACAATGTCAGATGAAAACAAATGACGTGAATTACTTTCAGAGGAGCAGCGTAGCACACACAATTGATGCCCACAAACAAAGCTGTGGGAAGTTTCCTTGAAGCCAATGCAGAGGATAAAGAAAAACAACAACTCAAAATGTACCTCATGGCCAGTACGGGGATCGAACCCACGACCTTGGCGTTATTAGCACCACGCTCTAACCAACTGAGCTAACCGGCCGCTTGCCACGGCGCAAAAGTTTTAGGATGCACAGAGCCTCGGCCTGTGCTGGTTCGTAAACGAACAAGTCCACCAACAGCATAGCCTGACAAGACTGGACCCTCTTGGTTGCTCCTTGTGGTAAATTAAAAAGGCTGGGGAATTAGCTCAAATGGTAGAGTGCTTGCTTTGCATGCGAGAGGTAGTGGGATCGATGCCCACGTTCTCCAAAAAACATTTTTTTTGGTGGATCCAAGAACGCTCCAGTTCACACTTAATGCAGCTTTGTCTAACGACAACCTACTGTTATGTAACAAAGACAAGCAACTTTCATGTAACACTGATGTCACAATGTCAGATGAAAACGAATGACGTGACTTACTTTCAGAGGAGCAGCGTAGCACACACAATTGATGCCCACAAACAAAGCTGTGGGAAGTTTCCTTGAAGCCAATGCAGAGGATAAAGAAAAACAACAACTCAAAATGTACCTCATGGCCAGTACAGGGATCGAACCCACGACCTTGGCGTTATTAGCACCACGCTCTAACCAACTGAGCTAACCGGTCACTTGCCACGGAGCAAAAGTTTTAGGATGCACAGAGCCTCGGCCAGTGCTGGCTCGTAAACGAACAAGTCCACCAACAGCATAGCCTGACAAGACTGGACCCTCTTGGTTGCTCCTTGTGGTAAGTTAAAAAGGCTGGGGAATTAGCTCAAATGGTAGAGAGCTTGCTTTGCATGGGAGAGGTATTGGGATCGATGCCCACATTCTCCCCAAAAAATTTTTGGGGTGGATCCAAGAACGCTCCAGTTCACACTTCATGCAGCTTTGTCTAACGACAACCTACTGTTATGTAACAATGACAAGCAACTTTCATGTAACACTGATGTCACAATGTCAGATGAAAACGAATGACGTGACTTACTTTCAGAGGAGCAGCGTAGCACACACAATTGATGCCAACAAACAAAGCTGTGGGAAGTTTCCTTGAAGCCAATGCAGAGGATAAAGAAAAACAACAACTCAAAATGTACCTCATGGCCAGTACGGGGATCGAACCCACGACCTTGGCGTTATTAGCACCACGCTCTAACCAACTGAGCTAACCACCCGCTTGCCACGGAGCAAAAGTTTTAGGATGCACAGAGCCTCGGCCAGTGCTGGCTCGTAAACGAACAAGTCCACCAACAGCATAGCCTGACAAGACTGGACCCTCTTGGTTGCTCCTTGTGGTAAATTAAAAAGGCTGGGGAATTAGCTCAAATGGTAGAGCGCTTGCTTTGCATGCGAGAGGTAGTGGGATCGATGCCCACATTCTACCCAAAACATTTTTTTGGGTGGATCCAAGAACGCTCCAGTTCACACTTCATGCAGCTTTGTCTAACGACAACCTACTGTTATGTAACAATGACAAGCAACTTTCATGTAACACTGATGTCACAAAGTCAGATGAAAACGAATGACGTGACTTACTTTCAGAGGAGCAGCGTAGCACACACAATTGATGCCCACAAACAAAGCTGTGGGAAGTTTCCTTGAAGCCAATGCAGAGGATAAAGAAAAACAACAACTCAAAATTTACCTCATGGCCAGTACGGGGATCGAACCCACGACCTTGGCGTTATTAGCACCACGCTCTAACCAACTGAGCTAACCGGCCGCTTGCCACGGAGCAAAAGTTTTAGGATGCACAGAGCCTCGGCCAGTGCTGGCTCGTAAACGAACAAGTCCACCAACAGCATAGCCTGACAAGATTGGACCCTCTTGGTTTCTCCTTGTGGTAAATTACAAAGACTGGGGAATTAGCTCAAATGGTAGAGCGCTTGCTTTGCATGCGAGAGGTAGTGGGATCGATGCCCACATTCTCCAAAAAACATTTTTTTTGGTGGATCCAAGAACGCTCCAGTTCACACTTCATGCAGCTTTGTCTAACGACAACCTACTGTTATGTAACAATGACAAGCAACTTTCATGTAACACTGATGTCACAATGTCAGATGAAAACGAATGACGTGACTTACTTTCAGAGGAGCAGCGTAGCACAAACAATTGATGCCCACAAACAAAGCTGTGGGAAGTTTCCTTGAAGCCAATGCAGAGGATAAAGAAAAACAACAACTCAAAATGTACCTCATGGAAAGTACGGGGATCGAACCCACGACCTTGGCGTTATTAGCACCACGCTCTAACCAACTGAGCTAACCGGTCACTTGCCACGAGGCAAAAGTTTTAGGATGCACAGAGCCTCGGCCAGTGCTGGCTCGTAAACGAACAAGTCCACCAACAGCATAGCCTGACAAGACTGGACCCTCTTGGTTGCTCCTTGTGGTAAGTTAAAAAGGCTGGGGAATTAGCTCAAATGGTAGAGAGCTTGTTTTGCATGGGAGAGGTAGTGGGATCGATGCCCACATTCTCCCCAAAACATTTTTTTTGGTGGATCCAAGAACGCTCCAGTTCACACTTCATGCAGCTTTGTCTAACGACAACCTACTGTTATGTAACAATGACAAGCAACTTTCATGTAACACTGATGTCACAATGTCAGATGAAAACGAATGACGTGACTTACTTTCAGAGGAGCAGCGTAGCACACACAATTGATGCCCACAAACAAAGCTGTGGGAAGTTTCCTTGAAGCCAATGCAGAGGATAAAGAAAAACAACAACTCAAAATGTACCTCATGGCCAGTACGGGGATCGAACCCACGACCTTGGCGAAATTAGCACCACACTCCAACCAACTGAGCTAACCGGCCGCTTGCCACGGAGCAAAAGTTTTAGGATGCACAGAGCCTCGGCCAGTGCTGGCTCGTAAACGAACAAGTCCACCAACAGCATAACCTGACAAGACTGGACCCTCTTGGTTGCTCCTTGTGGTAAATTACAAAGACTGGGGAATTAGCTCAAATGGTAGAGCGCTTGCTTTGCATGCGAGAGGTAGTGGGATCGATGCCCACATTCTCCCAAAAACATTTTTTTGGGTGGATCCAAGAACGCTCCAGTTCACACTTCATGCAGCTTTGTCTAACGACAACCTACTGTTATGTAACAATGACAAGCAACTTTCATGTAACACTGATGTCACAATGTCAGATGAAAACGAATGACGTGACTTACTTTCAGAGGAGCAGCGTAGCACAAACAATTGATGCCCACAAACAAAGCTGTGGGAAGTTTCCTTGAAGCCAATGCAGAGGATAAAGAAAAACAACAACTCAAAATGTACCTCACGGCCAGTACGGGGATCGAACCCACGACCTTGGCGTTATTAGCACCACGCTCTAACCAACTGAGCTAACCGGCCACTTGCCACGGAACAAAAGTTTTAGGATGCACAGAGCCTCGGCCAGTGCTGGCTCGTAAACGAACAAGTCCACCAACAGCATAGCCTGACAAGACTGGACCCTCTTGGTTGCTCCTTGTGGTAAGTTAACAAGGCTGGGGAATTAGCTCAAATGGTAGAGAGCTTGCTTTGCATGGGAGAGGTAGTGGGATCGATGCCCACATTCTCCCCAAAACATAGTTTTTGGTGGATCCAAGAACGCTCCAGTTCACACTTCATAAAGCTTTGTCTAACGACAACCTACTGTTATGTAACAATGACAAGCAACTTTCATGTAACACTGATGTCACAAAGTCAGATGAAAACGAATGACGTGACTTACTTTCAGAGGAGCAGCGTAGCACACACAATTGATGCCCACAAACAAAGCTGTGGGAAGTTTCCTTGAAGCCAATGCAGAGGATAAAGAAAAACAACAACTCAAAATGTACCTCATGGCCAGTACGGGGATCGAACCCACGACCTTGGCGTTATTAGCACCACACTCTAACCAACTGAGCTAACCGGCCGCTTGCCACGGAGCAAAAGTTTTAGGATGCACAGAGCCTCGGCCAGTGCTGGCTCGTAAACGAACAAGTCCACCAACAGCATAGCCTGACAAGACTGGACCCTCTTGGTTGCTCCTTGTGGTAAATTACAAAGACTGGGGAATTAGCTCAAATGGTAGAGCGCTTGCTTTGCATGCGAGAGGTAGTGGGATCGATGCCCACATTCTCCCAAAAACATTTTTTTTGGTGGATCCAAGAACGCTCCAGTTCACACTTCATGCAGCATTGTCTAACGACAACCTACTGTCATGATGTCACAATGTCAGATGAAAAAGAATGACGTGACTTACTTTCAGAGGAGCAGCGTAGCACACACAATTGATGCCCACAAACAAAGCTGTGGGAAGTTTCCTTGAAGGAAAAGCAGAGGATAAAGATAGAACAACAAGTAATGCCAAAACCCGGGATCGAACCAGGGACCTTTAGATCTTCAGAATAACGCTCTCCCAACTGAGCTATTTCGGCAAGTCTCTAAAGCTAATTATGTGGCACACTTGACCATAAACATGCAAGTGACTCACAATTTTGACACTCAAGATGTAACTCATGGCCAGTACGGGGATCGAACCCACGACCTTGGCGTTATTTGCACCACGCTCTAACCAACTGAGCTAACCGGCCGCTTGCCACGGAGCAAAAGTTTTAGGATGCACAGAGCCTCGGCCAGTGCTGGCTCGTAAACGAACAAGTCCACCAACAGCATAGCCTGACAAGATTGGACCCTCTTGGTTTCTCCTTGTGGTAAATTACAAAGACTGGGGAATTAGCTCAAATGGTAGAGCGCTTGCTTTGCATGCGAGAGGTAGTGGGATCGATGCCCACATTCTCCAAAAAACATTTTTTTTGGTGGATCCAAGAACGCTCCAGTTCACACTTCATGCAGCTTTGTCTAACGACAACCTACTGTTATGTAACAATGACAAGCAACTTTCATGTAACACTGATGTCACAATGTCAGATGAAAACGAATGACGTGACTTACTTTCAGAGGAGCAGCGTAGCACACACAATTGATGCCCACAAACAAAGCTGTGGGAAGTTTCCTTGAAGCCAATGCAGAGGATAAAGAAAAACAACAACTCAAAATGTACCTCATGGAAAGTACGGGGATCGAACCCACGACCTTGGCGTTATTAGCACCACGCTCTAACCAACTGAGCTAACCGGTCACTTGCCACGAGGCAAAAGTTTTAGGATGCACAGAGCCTCGGCCAGTGCTGGCTCGTAAACGAACAAGTCCACCAACAGCATAGCCTGACAAGACTGGACCCTCTTGGTTGCTCCTTGTGGTAAGTTAAAAAGGCTGGGGAATTAGCTCAAATGGTAGAGAGCTTGTTTTGCATGGGAGAGGTAGTGGGATCGATGCCCACATTCTCCCCAAAACATTTTTTTTGGTGGATCCAAGAACGCTCCAGTTCACACTTCATGCAGCTTTGTCTAACGACAACCTACTGTTATGTAACAATGACAAGCAACTTTCATGTAACACTGATGTCACAATGTCAGATGAAAACGAATGACGTGACTTACTTTCAGAGGAGCAGCGTAGCACACACAATTGATGCCCACAAACAAAGCTGTGGGAAGTTTCCTTGAAGCCAATGCAGAGGATAAAGAAAAACAACAACTCAAAATGTACCTCATGGCCAGTACGGGGATCGAACCCACGACCTTGGCGAAATTAGCACCACACTCCAACCAACTGAGCTAACCGGCCGCTTGCCACGGAGCAAAAGTTTTAGGATGCACAGAGCCTCGGCCAGTGCTGGCTCGTAAACGAACAAGTCCACCAACAGCATAACCTGACAAGACTGGACCCTCTTGGTTGCTCCTTGTGGTAAATTACAAAGACTGGGGAATTAGCTCAAATGGTAGAGCGCTTGCTTTGCATGCGAGAGGTAGTGGGATCGATGCCCACATTCTCCCAAAAACATTTTTTTGGGTGGATCCAAGAACGCTCCAGTTCACACTTCATGCAGCTTTGTCTAACGACAACCTACTGTTATGTAACAATGACAAGCAACTTTCATGTAACACTGATGTCACAATGTCAGATGAAAACGAATGACGTGACTTACTTTCAGAGGAGCAGCGTAGCACACACAATTGATGCCCACAAACAAAGCTGTGGGAAGTTTCCTTGAAGCCAATGCAGAGGATAAAGAAAAACAACAACTCAAAATGTACCTCACGGCCAGTACGGGGATCGAACCCACGACCTTGGCGTTATTAGCACCACGCTCTAACCAACTGAGCTAACCGGCCACTTGCCACGGAACAAAAGTTTTAGGATGCACAGAGCCTCGGCCAGTGCTGGCTCGTAAACGAACAAGTCCACCAACAGCATAGCCTGACAAGACTGGACCCTCTTGGTTGCTCCTTGTGGTAAGTTAACAAGGCTGGGGAATTAGCTCAAATGGTAGAGAGCTTGCTTTGCAAGGGAGAGGTAGTGGGATCGATGCCCACATTCTCCCCAAAACATAGTTTTTGGTGGATCCAAGAACGCTCCAGTTCACACTTCATAAAGCTTTGTCTAACGACAACCTACTGTTATGTAACAATGACAAGCAACTTTCATGTAACACTGATGTCACAAAGTCAGATGAAAACGAATGACGTGACTTACTTTCAGAGGAGCAGCGTAGCACACACAATTGATGCCCACAAACAAAGCTGTGGGAAGTTTCCTTGAAGCCAATGCAGAGGATAAAGAAAAACAACAACTCAAAATGTACCTCATGGCCAGTACGGGGATCGAACCCACGACCTTCGCGTTATTAGCACCACACTCTAACCAACTGAGCTAACCGGCCGCTTGCCACGGAGCAAAAGTTTTAGGATGCACAGAGCCTCGGCCAGTGCTGGCTCGTAAACGAACAAGTCCACCAACAGCATAGCCTGACAAGACTGGACCCTCTTGGTTGCTCCTTGTGGTAAATTACAAAGACTGGGGAATTAGCTCAAATGGTAGAGCGCTTGCTTTGCATGCGAGAGGTAGTGGGATCGATGCCCACATTCTCCCAAAAACATTTTTTTTGGTGGATCCAAGAACGCTCCAGTTCACACTTCATGCAGCATTGTCTAACGACAACCTACTGTCATGATGTCACAATGTCAGATGAAAAAGAATGACGTGACTTACTTTCAGAGGAGCAGCGTAGCACACACAATTGATGCCCACAAACAAAGCTGTGGGAAGTTTCCTTGAAGGAAAAGCAGAGGATAAAGATAGAACAACAAGTAATGCCAAAACCCGGGATCGAACCAGGGACCTTTAGATCTTCAGAATAACGCTCTCCCAACTGAGCTATTTCGGCAAGTCTCGAAAGCTAATTATGTGGCACACTTGACCATAAACATGCAAGTGACTCACAATTTTGACACTCAAAATGTAACTCATGGCCAGTAAGGGGATCGAACCCACGACCTTGGCTTTATTTGCAACACTCTCTAACCAACTGAGCTAACCAGTCGCTTGCTAGGGACCAACATTTTTAGGATGCACAGAGCCTCGGCCAGTGCTGGCTCGTAAACGATAAAGTCCACCAACAGCATAGCCTGACAAGACTGGACCCTCTTGGTTGCTCCTTGTGGTGAATTAAAAAGGCTGGGGAATTAGCTCAAATGGTAGAGAGCTTGCTTTGCATGCGAGAGGTAGTAGCATCGATGCCCACATTCTCCCAAAACAGCTTTTTTGGTGGATCCAAGAACGCTCCAGTTCACACTTCATGCAGCTTTGTCTAACGACAACCTACTGTTATGTAACAATGACAAGCAACTTTCATGTAACACTGATGTCACAATGTCAGATGAAAACGAATGACGTGACTTACTTTCAGAGGAGCAGCGTAGCACACACAATTGATGCCCACAAACAAAGCTGTGGGAAGTTTCCTTGAAGCCAATGCAGAGGATAAAGAAAAACAACAACTCAAAATGTACCTCATGGCCAGTACGGGGATCGAACCCACGACCTTGGCGTTATTAGCACCACGCTCTAACCAACTGAGCTAACCGGCCGCTTGCCACGGAGCAAAAGTTTTAGGATGCACAGAGCCTCGGCCAGTGCTGGCTCGTAAACGAACAAGTCCACCAACAGCATAGCCTGACAAGTCTGGACCCTCTTGGTTGCTCCTTGTGGTAAATTAACAAGGCTGGGGAATTAGCTCAAATGGTAGAGCGCATGCTTTGCATGCGAGAGGTAGTGGGATCGATGCCCACATTCTCCCAAAAACTTTTTTTTTGGTGGATCCAAGAACGCTCCAGTTCACACTTCATGCAGCTTTGTCTAACGACAACCTACTGTTATGTAACAATGACAAGCAACTTTCATGTAACACTGATGTCACAATTTCAGATGAAAACGAATGACGTGACTTACTTTCAGAGGAGCAGCGTAGCACACACAATTGATGCCCACAAACAAAGCTGTGGGAAGTTTCCTTGAAGCCAATGCAGAGGATAAAGAAAAACAACAACTCAAAATGTACCTCATGGCCAGTACGGGGATCGAACCCACGACCTTTGCGTTATTAGCACCACGCTCTAACCAACTGAGCTAACCGGCCGCTTGCCACGGAGCAAAAGTTTTAGGATGCACAGAGCCTCGGCCAGTGCTGGCTCGTAAACGAACAAGTCCACCAACAGCATAGCCTGACAAGACTGGACCCTCTTGGTTGCTCCTTGTGGTAAATTAAAAAGGCTGGGGAATTAGCTCAAATGGTAGAGCGCTTGCATTGCATGCGAGAGGTAGTGGGATCGATGCCCACATTCTCCAAAAAACATTTTTTGGGGTGGATCCAAGAACGCTCCAGTTCACACTTCATGCAGCATTGTCTAACGACAACCTACTGTCATGATGTCACAATGTCAGATGAAAAAGAATGACGTGACTTACTTTCAGAGGAGCAGCGTAGCACACACAATTGATGCCCACAAACAAAGCTGTGGGAAGTTTCCTTGAATCCAATGCAGAGGATAAAGAAAAACAACAACTCAAAATGTACCTCATGGCCAGTACGGGGATCGAACCCACGACCTTGGCGTTATTAGCACCACGCTCTAACCAACTGAGCTAACCTGCCGCTTGCCACGGAGCAAAAGTTTTAGGATGCACAGAGCCTCGGCCAGTGCTGGCTCGTAAACGAACAAGTCCACCAACAGCATAGCCTGACAAGTCTGGACCCTCTTGGTTGCTCCTTGTGGTAAATTAAAAAGGCTGGGGAATTAGCTCAAATGGTAGAGCGCTTGCTTTGCATGCGAGAGGTAGTGGGATCGATGCCCACATTCTCCCCAAAACATTTTTTTTGGTGGATCCAAGAACGCTCCAGTTCACACTTCATGCAGCTTTGTCTAACGACAACCTACTGTTATGTAACAATGACAAGCAACTTTCATGTAACACTGATGTCACAATGTCAGATGAAAACGAATGACGTGACTTACTTTCAGAGGAGCAGCGTAGCACACACAATTGATGCCCACAAACAAAGCTGTGGGAAGTTTCCTTGAAGCCAATGCAGAGGATAAAGAAAAACAACAACTCAAAATGTACCTCATGGCCAGTACGGGGATCGAACCCACGACCTTGGCGTTATTAGCACCACGCTCTAACCAACTGAGCTAACCGGCCGCTTGCCACGGAGCAAAAGTTTTAGGATGCACAGAGCCTCGGCCAGTGCTGGCTCGTAAACGAACAAGTCCACCAACAGCATAGCCTGACAAGACTGGACCCTCTTGGTTGCTCCTTGTGGTAAATTAAAAAGGCTGGGGAATTAGCTCAAATGGTAGAGCGCTTGCTTTGCATGCGAGAGGTAGTGGCATCGATGCCCACATTCTCCCAAAAACATTTTTTTTGGTGGATCCAAGAACGCTCCAGTTCACACTTCATGCAGCTTTGTCTAACGACAACCTACTGTTATGTAACAATGACAAGCAACTTTCATGTAACACTGATGTCACAATGTCAGATGAAAACGAATGACGTGACTTACTTTCAGAGGAGCAGCGTAGCACACACAATTGATGCCCACAAACAAAGCTGTGGGAAGTTTCCTTGAAGCCAATGCAGAGGATAAAGAAAAACAACAACTCAAAATGTACCTCATGGCCAGTACGGGGATCGAACCCACGACCTTGGCGTTATTAGCACCACGCTCTAACCAACTGAGCTAACCGGCCGCTTGCCACGGAGCAAAAGTTTTAGGATGCACAGAGCCTCGGCCAGTGCTGGCTCGTAAACGAACAAGTCCACCAACAGCATAGCCTGACAAGACTGGACCCTCTTGGTTGCTCCTTGTGGTAAATTAAAAAGGCTGGGGAATTAGCTCAAATGGTAGAGCGCTTGCTTTGCATGCGAGAGGTAGTGGCATCGATGCCCACATTCTCCCAAAAACATTTTTTTTGGTGGATCCAAGAACGCTCCAGTTCACACTTCATGCAGCTTTGTCTAACGACAACCTACTGTTATGTAACAATGACAAGCAACTTTCATGTAACACTGATGTCACAATGTCAGATGAAAACGAATGACGTGACTTACTTTCAGAGGAGCAGCGTAGCACACACAATTGATGCCCACAAACAAAGCTGTGGGAAGTTTCCTTGAATCCAATGCAGAGGATAAAGAAAAACAACAACTCAAAATGTATCTCATGGCCAGTACGGGGATCGAACCCACGACCTTGGCGTTATTAGCACCACGCTCTAACCAACTGAGCTAACCGGCCGCTTGCCACGGAGAAAAAGTTTTAGGATGCACAGAGCCTCGGCCAGTGCTGGCTCGTAAACGAACAAGTCCACCAACAGCATAGCCTGACAAGTCTGGACCCTCTTGGTTGCTCCTTGTGGTAAATTAAAAAGGCTGGGGAATTAGCTCAAATGGTAGAGCGCTTGCTTTGCATGCGAGAGGTAGTGGGATCGATGCCCACATTCTCCCAAAAACATTTTTTTTGGTGGATCCAAGAACGCTCCAGTTCACACTTCATGCAGCTTTGTCTAACGACAACCTACTGTTATGTAACAATGACAAGCAACTTTCATGTAACACTGATGTCACAATGTCAGATGAAAACGAATGACGTGACTTACTTTCAGAGGAGCAGCGTAGCACACACAATTGATGCCCACAAACAAAGCTGTGGGAAGTTTCCTTGAAGCCAATGCAGAGGATAAAGAAAAACAACAACTCAAAATGTACCTCATGGCCAGTACGGGGATCGAACCCACGACCTTGGCGTTATTAGCACCACACTCTAACCAACTGAGCTAACCGGCTGCTTGCCAAGAAGCAAAAGTTTTAGGATGCACAGAGCCTCGGCCAGTGCTGGCTCGTAAACGAACAAGTCCACCAACAGCATAGCCTGACAAGACTGGACCCTCTTGGTTGCTCCTTGTGATAAATTAAAAAGCCTGGGGAATTAGCTCAAATGGTAGAGCGCTTGCTTTGCATGCGAGAGGTAGTGGGATCGATGCCCACATTCTCCCTAAAACTTTTTTTTTGGTGGATCCAAGAACGCTCCAGTTCACACTTCATGCAGCTTTGTCTAACGACAACCTACTGTTATGTAACAATGACAAGCAACTTTCATGTAACACTGATGTCACAATGTCAGATGAAAACGAATGACGTGACTTACTTTCAGAGGAGCAGCGTAGCACACACAATTGATGCCCACAAACAAAGCTGTGGGAAGTTTCCTTGAATCCAATGCAGAGGATAAAGAAAAACAACAACTCAAAATGTACCTCATGGCCAGTACGGGGATCGAACCCACGACCTTGGCGTTATTAGCACCACGCTCTAACCAACTGAGCTAACCGGCCGCTTGCCACGGAGCAAAAATTTTAGGATGCACAGAGCCTCGGCCAGTGCTGGCTCGTAAACGAACAAGTCCACCAACAGCATAGCCTGACAAGACTGGACCCTCTTGGTTCCTCCTTGTGGTAAATTAAAAAGGCTGGGGAATTAGCTCAAATGGTAGAGCGCTTGCTTTGCATGCGAGAGGTAGTGGCATCGATGCCCACATTCTCCCAAAAACATTTTTTTTGGTGGATCCAAGAACGCTCCAGTTCACACTTCATGCAGCTTTGTCTAACGACAACCTACTGTTATGTAACAATGACAAGCAACTTTCATGTAACACTGATGTCACAATGTCAGATGAAAACGAATGACGTGACTTACTTTCAGAGGAGCAGCGTAGCACACACAATTGATGCCCACAAACAAAGCTGTGGGAAGTTTCCTTGAATCCAATGCAGAGGATAAAGAAAAACAACAACTCAAAATGTACCTCATGGCCAGTACGGGGATCGAACCCACGACCTTGGCGTTATTAGCACCACGCTCTAACCAACTGAGCTAACCGGCCGCTTGCCACGGAGCAAAAGTTTTAGGATGCACAGAGCCTCGGCCAGTGCTGGCTCGTAAACGAACAAGTCCACCAACAGCATAGCCTGACAAGTCTGGACCCTCTTGGTTGCTCCTTGTGGTAAATTAAAAAGGCTGGGGAATTAGCTCAAATGGTAGAGCGCTTGCTTTGCATGCGAGAGGTAGTGGGATCGATGCCCACATTCTCCCAAAAACATTTTTTTTGGTGGATCCAAGAACGCTCCAGTTCACACTTCATGCAGCTTTGTCTAACGACAACCTACTGTTATGTAACAATGACAAGCAACTTTCATGTAACACTGATGTCACAATGTCAGATGAAAACGAATGACGTGACTTACTTTCAGAGGAGCAGCGTAGCACACACAATTGATGCCCACAAACAAAGCTGTGGGAAGTTTCCTTGAAGCCAATGCAGAGGATAAAGAAAAACAACAACTCAAAATGTACCTCATGGCCAGTACGGGGATCGAACCCACGACCTTGGCGTTATTAGCACCACGCTCTAACCAACTGAGCTAACCGGCCGCTTGCCACGGAGCAAAAGTTTTAGGATGCACAGAGCCTCGGCCAGTGCTGGCTCGTAAACGAACAAGTCCACCAACAGCATAGCCTGACAAGACTGGACCCTCTTGGTTGCTCCTTGTGGTAAATTAAAAGGGCTGGGGAATTAGCTCAAATGGTAGAGCGCTTGCTTTGCATGCGAGAGGTAGTGGCATCGATGCCCACATTCTCCCAAAAACATTTTTTTTGGTGGATCCAAGAACGCTCCAGTTCACACTTCATGCAGCTTTGTCTAACGACAACCTACTGTTATGTAACAATGACAAGCAACTTTCATGTAACACTGATGTCACAATGTCAGATGAAAACGAATGACGTGACTTACTTTCAGAGGAGCAGCGTAGCACACACAATTGATGCCCACAAACAAAGCTGTGGGAAGTTTCCTTGAATCCAATGCAGAGGATAAAGAAAAACAACAACTCAAAATGTACCTCATGGCCAGTACGGGGATCGAACCCACGACCTTGGCGTTATTAGCACCACGCTCTAACCAACTGAGCTAACCGGCCGCTTGCCACGGAGCAAAAGTTTTAGGATGCACAGAGCCTCGGCCAGTGCTGGCTCGTAAACGAACAAGTCCACCAACAGCATAGCCTGACAAGTCTGGACCCTCTTGGTTGCTCCTTGTGGTAAATTAAAAAGGCTGAGGAATTAGCTCAAATGGTAGAGCGCTTGCTTTGCATGCGAGAGGTAGTGGGATCGATGCCCACATTCTCCCAAAAACATTTTTTTGGGTGGATCCAAGAACGCTCCAGTTCACACTTCATGCAGCTTTGTCTAACGACAACCTACTGTTATGTAACAATGACAAGCAACTTTCATGTAACACTGATGTCACAATGTCAGATGAAAACGAATGACGTGACTTACTTTCAGAGGAGCAGCGTAGCACACACAATTGATGCCCACAAACAAAGCTGTGGGAAGTTTCCTTGAAGCCAATGCAGAGGATAAAGAAAAACAACAACTCAAAATGTACCTCATGGCCAGTACGGGGATCGAACCCACGACCTTGGCGTTATTAGCACCACACTCTAACCAACTGAGCTAACCGGCTGCTTGCCAAGAAGCAAAAGTTTTAGGATGCACAGAGCCTCGGCCAGTGCTGGCTCGTAAACGAACAAGTCCACCAACAGCATAGCCTGACAAGACTGGACCCTCTTGGTTGCTCCTTGTGATAAATTAAAAAGGCTGGGGAATTAGCTCAAATGGTAGAGCGCTTGCTTTGCATGCGAGAGGTAGTGGGATCGATGCCCGCATTCTCCCCAAGACTTTTTTTTTGGTGGATCCAAGAACGCTCCAGTTCACACTTCATGCAGCTTTGTCTAACGACAACCTACTGTTATGTAACAATGACAAGCAACTTTCATGTAACACTGATGTCACAATGTCAGATGAAAACGAATGACGTGACTTACTTTCAGAGGAGCAGCGTAGCACACACAATTGATGCCCACAAACAAAGCTGTGGGAAGTTTCCTTGAATCCAATGCAGAGGATAAAGAAAAACAACAACTCAAAATGTACCTCATGGCCAGTACGGGGATCGAACCCACGACCTTGGAGTTATTAGCACCACGCTCTAACCAACTGAGCTAACCGGCCGCTTGCCACGGATCAAAAGTTTTAGGATGCACAGAGCCTCGGCCAGTGCTGGCTCGTAAACGAACAAGTCCACCAACAGCATAGCCTGACAAGACTGGACCCTCTTGGTTGCTCCTTGTGGTAAATTAAAAAGGCTGGGGAATTAGCTCAAATGGTAGAGCGCTTGCTTTGCATGCGAGAGGTAGTGGCATCGATGCCCACATTCTCCCAAAAACATTTTTTTTGGTGGATCCAAGAACGCTCCAGTTCACACTTCATGCAGCTTTGTCTAACGACAACCTACTGTTATGTAACAATGACAAGCAACTTTCATGTAACACTGATGTCACAATGTCAGATGAAAACGAATGACGTGACTTACTTTCAGAGGAGCAGCGTAGCACACACAATTGATGCCCACAAACAAAGCTGTGGGAAGTTTCCTTGAATCCAATGCAGAGGATAAAGAAAAACAACAACTCAAAATGTACCTCATGGCCAGTACGGGGATCGAACCCACGACCTTGGCATTATTAGCACCACGCTCTAACCAACTGAGCTAACCGGCCGCTTGCCACGGAGCAAAAGTTTTAGGATGCACAGAGCCTCGGCCAGTGCTGGCTCGTAAACGAACAAGTCCACCAACAGCATAGCCTGACAAGTCTGGACCCTCTTGGTTGCTCCTTGTGGTAAATTAAAAAGGCTGGGGAATTAGCTCAAATGGTAGAGCGCTTGCTTTGCATGCGAGAGGTAGTGGGATCGATGCCCACATTCTCCCAAAAACATTTTTTTTGGTGGATCCAAGAACGCTCCAGTTCACACTTCATGCAGCTTTGTCTAACGACAACCTACTGTTATGTAACAATGACAAGCAACTTTCATGTAACACTGATGTCACAATGTCAGATGAAAACGAATGACGTGACTTACTTTCAGAGGAGCAGCGTAGCACACACAATTGATGCCCACAAACAAAGCTGTGGGAAGTTTCCTTGAAGCCAATGCAGAGGATAAAGAAAAACAACAACTCAAAATGTACCTCATGGCCAGTACGGGGATCGAACCCACGACCTTGGCGTTATTAGCACCACACTCTAACCAACTGAGCTAACCGGCCGCTTGCCACGGAGCAAAAGTTTTAGGATGCACAGAGCCTCGGCCAGTGCTGGCTCGTAAACGAACAAGTCCACCAACAGCATAGCCTGACAAGACTGGACCCTCTTGGTTGCTCCTTGTGGTAAATTAAAAAGGCTGGGGAATTAGCTCAAATGGTAGAGCGCTTGCTTTGCATGCGAGAGGTAGTGGGATCGATGCCCACATTCTCCCCAAAACATTTTTTTTGGTGGATCCAAGAACGCTCCAGTTCACACTTCATGCAGCTTTGTCTAACGACAACCTACTGTTATGTAACAATGACAAGCAACTTTCATGTAACACTGATGTCACAATGTCAGATGAAAACGAATGACGTGACTTACTTTCAGAGGAGCAGCGTAGCACACACAATTGATGCCCACAAACAAAGCTGTGGGAAGTTTCCTTGAATCCAATGCAGAGGATAAAGAAAAACAACAACTCAAAATGTACCTCATGGCCAGTACGGGGATCGAACCCACGACCTTGGCGTTATTAGCACCACGCTCTAACCAACTGAGCTAACCGGCCGCTTGCCACGGAGCAAAAGTTTTAGGATGCACAGAGCCTCGGCCAGTGCTGGCTCGTAAACGAACAAGTCCACCAACAGCATAGCCTGACAAGACTGGACCCTCTTGGTTGCTCCTTGTGGTAAATTAAAAAGGCTGGGGAATTAGCTCAAATGGTAGAGCGCTTGCTTTGCATGCGAGAGGTAGTGGCATCGATGCCCACATTCTCCCAAAAACATTTTTTTTGGTGGATCCAAGAACGCTCCAGTTCACACTTCATGCAGCTTTGTCTAACGACAACCTACTGTTATGTAACAATGACAAGCAACTTTCATGTAACACTGATGTCACAATGTCAGATGAAAACGAATGACGTGACTTACTTTCAGAGGAGCAGCGTAGCACACACAATTGATGCCCACAAACAAAGCTGTGGGAAGTTTCCTTGAATCCAATGCAGAGGATAAAGAAAAACAACAACTCAAAATGTACCTCATGGCCAGTACGGGGATCGAACCCACGACCTTGGCGTTATTAGCACCACGCTCTAACCAACTGAGCTAACCGGCCGCTTGCCACGGAGCAAAAGTTTTAGGATGCACAGAGCCTCGGCCAGTGCTGGCTCGTAAACGAACAAGTCCACCAACAGCATAGCCTGACAAGACTGGACCCTCTTGGTTGCTCCTTGTGGTAAATTAAAAAGGCTGGGGAATTAGCTCAAATGGTAGAGCGCTTGCTTTGCATGCGAGAGGTAGTGGGATCGATGCCCACATTCTCCCAAAAACATTTTTTTTGGTGGATCCAAGAACGCTCCAGTTCACACTTCATGCAGCTTTGTCTAACGACAACCTACTGTTATGTAACAATGACAAGCAACTTTCATGTAACACTGATGTCACAATGTCAGATGAAAACGAATGACGTGACTTACTTTCAGAGGAGCAGCGTAGCACACACAATTGATGCCCACAAACAAAGCTGTGGGAAGTTTCCTTGAAGCCAATGCAGAGGATAAAGAAAAACAACAACTCAAAATGTACCTCATGGCCAGTACGGGGATCGAACCCACGACCTTGGCGTTATTAGCACCACGCTCTAACCAACTGAGCTAACCGGCCGCTTGCCACGGAGCAAAAGTTTTAGGATGCACAGAGCCTCGGCCAGTGCTGGCTCGTAAACGAACAAGTCCACCAACAGCATAGCCTGACAAGACTGGACCCTCTTGGTTGCTCCTTGTGGTAAATTAAAAAGGCTGGGGAATTAGCTCAAATGGTAGAGCGCTTGCTTTGCATGCGAGAGGTAGTGGCATCGATGCCCACATTCTCCCAAAAACATTTTTTTTGGTGGATCCAAGAACGCTCCAGTTCACACTTCATGCAGCTTTGTCTAACGACAACCTACTGTTATGTAACAATGACAAGCAACTTTCATGTAACACTGATGTCACAATGTCAGATGAAAACGAATGACGTGACTTACTTTCAGAGGAGCAGCGTAGCACACACAATTGATGCCCACAAACAAAGCTGTGGGAAGTTTCCTTGAATCCAATGCAGAGGATAAAGAAAAACAACAACTCAAAATGTACCTCATGGCCAGTACGGGGATCGAACCCACGACCTTGGCGTTATTAGCACCACGCTCTAACCAACTGAGCTAACCGGCCGCTTGCCACGGAGCAAAAGTTTTAGGATGCACAGAGCCTCGGCCAGTGCTGGCTCGTAAACGAACAAGTCCACCAACAGCATAGCCTGACAAGACTGGACCCTCTTGGTTGCTCCTTGTGGTAAATTAAAAAGGCTGGGGAATTAGCTCAAATGGTAGAGCGCTTGCTTTGCATGCGAGAGGTAGTGGGATCGATGCCCACATTCTCCCAAAAACATTTTTTTTGGTGGATCCAAGAACGCTCCAGTTCACACTTCATGCAGCTTTGTCTAACGACAACCTACTGTTATGTAACAATGACAAGCAACTTTCATGTAACACTGATGTCACAATGTCAGATGAAAACGAATGACGTGACTTACTTTCAGAGGAGCAGCGTAGCACACACAATTGATGCCCACAAACAAAGCTGTGGGAAGTTTCCTTGAAGCCAATGCAGAGGATAAAGAAAAACAACAACTCAAAATGTACCTCATGGCCAGTACGGGGATCGAACCCACGACCTTGGCGTTATTAGCACCACACTCTAACCAACTGAGCTAACCGGCTGCTTGCCACGAAGCAAAAGTTTTAGGATGCACAGAGCCTCGGCCAGTGCTGGCTCGTAAACGAACAAGTCCACCAACAGCATAGCCTGACAAGACTGGACCCTCTTGGTTGCTCCTTGTGGTAAATTAAAAAGGCTGGGGAATTAGCTCAAATGGTAGAGCGCTTGCTTTGCATGCGAGAGGTAGTGGGATCGATGCCCACATTCTCCCCAAAACTTTTTTTTTGGTGGATCCAAGAACGCTCCAGTTCACACTTCATGCAGCTTTGTCTAACGACAACCTACTGTTATGTAACAATGACAAGCAACTTTCATGTAACACTGATGTCACAATGTCAGATGAAAACGAATGACGTGACTTACTTTCAGAGGAGCAGCGTAGCACACACAATTGATGCCCACAAACAAAGCTGTGGGAAGTTTCCTTGAAGCCAATGCAGAGGATAAAGAAAAACAACAACTCAAAATGTACCTCATGGCCAGTACGGGGATCGAACCCACGACCTTGGAGTTATTAGCACCACGCTCTAACCAACTGAGCTAACCGGCCGCTTGCCACGGATCAAAAGTTTTAGGATGCACAGAGCCTCGGCCAGTGCTGGCTCGTAAACGAACAAGTCCACCAACAGCATAGCCTGACAAGACTGGACCCTCTTGGTTGCTCCTTGTGGTGAATTAAAAAGGCTGGGGAATTAGCTCAAATGGTAGAGAGCTTGCTTTGCAAGCGAGAGGTAGTGGCATCGATGCCCACATTCTCCCAAAACATTTTTTTTGGTGGATCCAAGAACGCTCCAGTTCACACTTCATGCAGCTTTGTCTAACGACAACCTACTGTTATGTAACAATGACAAGCAACTTTCATGTAACACTGATGTCACAATGTCAGATGAAAACGAATGACGTGACTTACTTTCAGAGGAGCAGCGTAGCACACACAATTGATGCCCACAAACAAAGCTGTGGGAAGTTTCCTTGAAGCCAATGCAGAGGATAAAGAAAAACAACAACTCAAAATGTACCTCATGGCCAGTACGGGGATCGAACCCACGACCTTGGCGTTATTAGCACCACGCTCTAACCAACTGAGCTAACCGGCCGCTTGCCACGGAGCAAAAGTTTTAGGATGCACAGAGCCTCGGCCAGTGCTGGCTCGTAAACGAACAAGTCCACCAACAGCATAGCCTGACAAGACTGGACCCTCTTGGTTGCTTCTTGTGGTAAATTAAAAAGGCTGGGGAATTAGCTCAAATGGTAGAGCGCTTGCTTTGCATGCGAGAGGTAGTGGGATCGATGCCCACATTCTCCCAAAAACATTTTTTTTGGTGGATCCAAGAACGCTCCAGTTCACACTTCATGCAGCTTTGTCTAACGACAACCTACTGTTATGTAACAATGACAAGCAACTTTCATGTAACACTGATGTCACAATGTCAGATGAAAACGAATGACGTGACTTACTTTCAGAGGAGCAGCGTAGCACACACAATTGATGCCCACAAACAAAGCTGTGGGAAGTTTCCTTGAAGCCAATGCAGAGGATAAAGAAAAACAACAACTCAAAATGTGCCTCATGGCCAGTACGGGGATCGAACCCACGACCTTGGCGTTATTAGCACCACGCTCGAACCAACTGAGCTAACCGGCCGCTTGCCCCGAAGCAAAAGTTTTAGGATGCACAGAGCCTCGGCCAGTGCTGGCTCGTAAACGAACAAGTCCACCAACAGCATGGCCTGACAAGACTGGACCCTCTTGGTTGCTCCTTGTGGTAAATTAAAAAGGCTGGGGAATTAGCTCAAATGGTAGAGCGCTTGCTTTGCATGCGAGAGGTAGTGGCATCGATGCCCACATTCTCCCAAAAACATTTTTTGGGGTGGATCCAAGAACGCTCCAGTTCACACTTCATGCAGCATTGTCTAACGACAACCTACTGTCATGATGTCACAATGTCAGATGAAAAAGAATGACGTGACTTACTTTCAGAGGAGCAGCGTAGCACACACAATTGATGCCCACAAACAAAGCTGTGGGAAGTTTCCTTGAATCCAATGCAGAGGATAAAGAAAAACAACAACTCAAAATGTACCTCATGGCCAGTACGGGGATCGAACCCACGACCTTGGTGTTATTAGCACCACGCTCTAACCAACTGAGCTAACCGTCCGCTTGCCACTGAGCAAAAGTTTTAGGATGCACAGAGCCTCGGCCAGTGCTGGCTCGTAAACGAACAAGTCCACCAACAGCATAGCCTGACAAGACTGGACCCTCTTGGTTGCTCCTTGTGGTAAATTAAAAAGGCTGGGGAATTAGCTCAAATGGTAGAGCGCTTGCTTTGCATGCGAGAGGTAGTGGGATCGATGCCCACATTCTCCCCAAAACATTTTTTTTGGTGGATCCAAGAACGCTCCAGTTCACACTTCATGCAGCTTTGTCTAACGACAACCTACTGTTATGTAACAATGACAAGCAACTTTCATGTAACACTGATGTCACAATGTCAGATGAAAACGAATGACGTGACTTACTTTCAGAGGAGCAGCGTAGCACACACAATTGATGCCCACAAACAAAGCTGTGGGAAGTTTCCTTGAAGCCAATGCAGAGGATAAAGAAAAACAACAACTCAAAATGTGCCTCATGGCCAGTACGGGGATCGAACCCACGACCTTGGCGTTATTAGCACCACGCTCTAACCAACTGAGCTAACCGGCCGCTTGCCACGGAGCAAAAGTTTTAGGATGCACAGAGCCTCGGCCAGTGCTGGCTCGTAAACGAACAAGTCCACCAACAGCATAGCCTGACAAGACTGGACCCTCTTGGTTGCTCCTTGTGGTAAATTAAAAAGGCTGGGGAATTAGCTCAAATGGTAGAGCGCTTGCTTTGCATGCGAGAGGTAGTGGCATCGATGCCCACATTCTCCCAAAAACATTTTTTTTGGTGGATCCAAGAACGCTCCAGTTCACACTTCATGCAGCTTTGTCTAACGACAACCTACTGTTATGTAACAATGACAAGCAACTTTCATGTAACACTGATGTCACAATGTCAGATGAAAACGAATGACGTGACTTACTTTCAGAGGAGCAGCGTAGCACACACAATTGATGCCCACAAACAAAGCTGTGGGAAGTTTCCTTGAAGCCAATGCAGAGGATAAAGAAAAACAACAACTCAAAATGTACCTCATGGCCAGTACGGGGATCGAACCCACGACCTTGGCGTTATTAGCACCACGCTCTAACCAACTGAGCTAACCGGCCGCTTGCCACGGAGCAAAAGTTTTAGGATGCACAGAGCCTCGGCCAGTGCTGGCTCGTAAACGAACAAGTCCACCAACAGCATAGCCTGACAAGACTGGACCCTCTTGGTTGCTCCTTGTGGTAAATTAAAAAGGCTGGGGAATTAGCTCAAATGGTACAGCGCTTGCTTTGCATGCGAGAGGTAGTGGCATCGATGCCCACATTCTCCCAAAAACATTTTTTTTGGTGGATCCAAGAACGCTCCAGTTCACACTTCATGCAGCTTTGTCTAACGACAACCTACTGTTATGTAACAATGACAAGCAACTTTCATGTAACACTGATGTCACAATGTCAGATGAAAACGAATGACGTGACTTACTTTCAGAGGAGCAGCGTAGCACACACAATTGATGCCCACAAACAAAGCTGTGGGAAGTTTCCTTGAAGCCAATGCAGAGGATAAAGAAAAACAACAACTCAAAATGTACCTCATGGCCAGTACGGGGATCGAACCCACGACCTTGGCGTTATTAGCACCACACTCTAACCAACTGAGCTAACCGGCTGCTTGCCACGGAGCAAAAGTTGTAGGATGCACAGAGCCTCGGCCAGTGCTGGCTCGTAAACGAACAAGTCCACCAACAGCATAGCCTGACAAGACTGGACCCTCTTGGTTGCTCCTTGTGGTAAATTAAAAAGGCTGGGGAATTAGCTCAAATGGTAGAGCGCTTGCTTTGCATGCGAGAGGTAGTGGGATCGATGCCCACATTCTCCCCAAAACTTTTTTTTTGGTGGATCCAAGAACGCTCCAGTTCACACTTCATGCAGCTTTGTCTAACGACAACCTACTGTTATGTAACAATGACAAGCAACTTTCATGTAACACTGATGTCACAATGTCAGATGAAAAAGAATGACGTGACTTACTTTCAGAGGAGCAGCGTAGCACACACAATTGATGCCCACAAACAAAGCTGTGGGAAGTTTCCTTGAAGCCAATGCAGAGGATAAAGAAAAACAACAACTCAAAATGTACCTCATGGCCAGTACGGGGATCGAACCCACGACCTTGGCGTTATTAGCACCACGCTCTAACCAACTGAGCTAACCGGCCGCTTGCCACGGAGCAAAAGTTTTAGGATGCACAGAGCCTCGGCCAGTGCTGGCTCGTAAACGAACAAGTCCACCAACAGCATAGCCTGACAAGACTGGACCCTCTTGGTTGCTCCTTGTGGTAAATTAAAAAGGCTGGGGAATTAGCTCAAATGGTAGAGCGCTTGCTTTGCATGCGAGAGGTAGTGGGATCGATGCCCACATTCTCCCAAAAACATTTTTTTTGGTGGATCCAAGAACGCTCCAGTTCACACTTCATGCAGCTTTGTCTAACGACAACCTACTGTTATGTAACAATGACAAGCAACTTTCATGTAACACTGATGTCACAATGTCAGATGAAAACGAATGACGTGACTTACTTTCAGAGGAGCAGCGTAGCACACACAATTGATGCCCACAAACAAAGCTGTGGGAAGTTTCCTTGAAGCCAATGCAGAGGATAAAGAAAAACAACAACTCAAAATGTACCTCATGGCCAGTACGGGGATCGAACCCACGACCTTGGCGTTATTAGCACCACGCTCTAACCAACTGAGCTAACCGGCCGCTTGCCACGGAGCAAAAGTTTTAGGATGCACAGAGCCTCGGCCAGTGCTGGCTCGTAAACGAACAAGTCCACCAACAGCATAGCCTGACAAGACTGGACCCTCTTGGTTGCTCCTTGTGGTAAATTAAAAAGGCTGGGGAATTAGCTCAAATGGTAGAGCGCTTGCTTTGCATGCGAGAGGTAGTGGCATCGATGCCCACATTCTCCCAAAAACATTTTTTTTGGTGGATCCAAGAACGCTCCAGTTCACACTTCATGCAGCTTTGTCTAACGACAACCTACTGTTATGTAACAATGACAAGCAACTTTCATGTAACACTGATGTCACAATGTCAGATGAAAACGAATGACGTGACTTACTTTCAGAGGAGCAGCGTAGCACACACAATTGATGCCCACAAACAAAGCTGTGGGAAGTTTCCTTGAAGCCAATGCAGAGGATAAAGAAAAACAACAACTCAAAATGTACCTCATGGCCAGTACGGGGATCGAACCCACGACCTTGGCGTTATTAGCACCACGCTCTAACCAACTGAGCTAACCGGCCGCTTGCCACGGAGCAAAAGTTTTAGGATGCACAGAGCCTCGGCCAGTGCTGGCTCGTAAACGAACAAGTCCACCAACAGCATAGCCTGACAAGACTGGACCCTCTTGGTTGCTCCTTGTGGTAAATTAAAAAGGCTGGGGAATTAGCTCAAATGGTAGAGCGCTTGCTTTGCATGCGAGAGGTAGTGGGATCGATGCCCACATTCTCCCAAAAACATTTTTTTGGGTGGATCCAAGAACGCTCCAGTTCACACTTCATGCAGCTTTGTCTAACGACAACCTACTGTTATGTAACAATGACAAGCAACTTTCATGTAACACTGATGTCACAATGTCAGATGAAAACGAATGACGTGACTTACTTTCAGAGGAGCAGCGTAGCACACACAATTGATGCCCACAAACAAAGCTGTGGGAAGTTTCCTTGAAGCCAATGCAGAGGATAAAGAAAAACAACAACTCAAAATGTACCTCATGGCCAGTACGGGGATCGAACCCACGACCTTGGCGTTATTAGCACCACGCTCTAACCAACTGAGCTAACCGGCCGCTTGCCACGGAGCAAAAGTTTTAGGATGCACAGAGCCTCGGCCAGTGCTGGCTCGTAAACGAACAAGTCCACCAACAGCATAGCCTGACAAGACTGGACCCTCTTGGTTGCTCCTTGTGGTAAATTAAAAAGGCTGGGGAATTAGCTCAAATGGTAGAGCGCTTGCTTTGCATGCGAGAGGTAGTGGGATCGATGCCCACATTCTCCCAAAAACATTTTTTTTGGTGGATCCAAGAACGCTCCAGTTCACACTTCATGCAGCTTTGTCTAACGACAACCTACTGTTATGTAACAATGACAAGCAACTTTCATGTAACACTGATGTCACAATGTCAGATGAAAACGAATGACGTGACTTACTTTCAGAGGAGCAGCGTAGCACACACAATTGATGCCCACAAACAAAGCTGTGGGAAGTTTCCTTGAAGCCAATGCAGAGGATAAAGAAAAACAACAACTCAAAATGTACCTCATGGCCAGTACGGGGATCGAACCCACGACCTTGGCGTTATTAGCACCACGCTCTAACCAACTGAGCTAACCGGCCGCTTGCCACGGAGCAAAAGTTTTAGGATGCACAGAGCCTCGGCCAGTGCTGGCTCGTAAACGAACAAGTCCACCAACAGCATAGCCTGACAAGACTGGACCCTCTTGGTTGCTCCTTGTGGTAAATTAAAAAGGCTGGGGAATTAGCTCAAATGGTAGAGCGCTTGCTTTGCATGCGAGAGGTAGTGGGATCGATGCCCACATTCTCCCAAAAACATTTTTTTTGGTGGATCCAAGAACGCTCCAGTTCACACTTCATGCAGCTTTGTCTAACGACAACCTACTGTTATGTAACAATGACAAGCAACTTTCATGTAACACTGATGTCACAATGTCAGATGAAAACGAATGACGTGACTTACTTTCAGAGGAGCAGCGTAGCACACACAATTGATGCCCACAAACAAAGCTGTGGGAAGTTTCCTTGAAGCCAATGCAGAGGATAAAGAAAAACAACAACTCAAAATGTACCTCATGGCCAGTACGGGGATCGAACCCACGACCTTGGCGTTATTAGCACCACGCTCTAACCAACTGAGCTAACCGGCCGCTTGCCACGGAGCAAAAGTTTTAGGATGCACAGAGCCTCGGCCAGTGCTGGCTCGTAAACGAACAAGTCCACCAACAGCATAGCCTGACAAGACTGGACCCTCTTGGTTGCTCCTTGTGGTAAATTAAAAAGGCTGGGGAATTAGCTCAAATGGTAGAGCGCTTGCTTTGCATGCGAGAGGTAGTGGGATCGATGCCCACATTCTCCCAAAAACATTTTTTTTGGTGGATCCAAGAACGCTCCAGTTCACACTTCATGCAGCTTTGTCTAACGACAACCTACTGTTATGTAACAATGACAAGCAACTTTCATGTAACACTGATGTCACAATGTCAGATGAAAACGAATGACGTGACTTACTTTCAGAGGAGCAGCGTAGCACACACAATTGATGCCCACAAACAAAGCTGTGGGAAGTTTCCTTGAAGCCAATGCAGAGGATAAAGAAAAACAACAACTCAAAATGTACCTCATGGCCAGTACGGGGATCGAACCCACGACCTTGGCGTTATTAGCACCACGCTCTAACCAACTGAGCTAACCGGCCGCTTGCCACGGAGCAAAAGTTTTAGGATGCACAGAGCCTCGGCCAGTGCTGGCTCGTAAACGAACAAGTCCACCAACAGCATAGCCTGACAAGACTGGACCCTCTTGGTTGCTCCTTGTGGTAAATTAAAAAGGCTGGGGAATTAGCTCAAATGGTAGAGCGCTTGCTTTGCATGCGAGAGGTAGTGGGATCGATGCCCACATTCTCCCCAAAACATTTTTTTTGGTGGATCCAAGAACGCTCCAGTTCACACTTCATGCAGCTTTGTCTAACGACAACCTACTGTTATGTAACAATGACAAGCAACTTTCATGTAACACTGATGTCACAATGTCAGATGAAAACGAATGACGTGACTTACTTTCAGAGGAGCAGCGTAGCACACACAATTGATGCCCACAAACAAAGCTGTGGGAAGTTTCCTTGAAGCCAATGCAGAGGATAAAGAAAAACAACAACTCAAAATGTACCTCATGGCCAGTACGGGGATCGAACCCACGACCTTGGCGTTATTAGCACCACGCTCTAACCAACTGAGCTAACCGGCCGCTTGCCACGGAGCAAAAGTTTTAGGATGCACAGAGCCTCGGCCAGTGCTGGCTCGTAAACGAACAAGTCCACCAACAGCATAGCCTGACAAGACTGGACCCTCTTGGTTGCTCCTTGTGGTAAATTAAAAAGGCTGGGGAATTAGCTCAAATGGTAGAGCGCTTGCTTTGCATGCGAGAGGTAGTGGGATCGATGCCCACATTCTCCCAAAAACATTTTTTTTGGTGGATCCAAGAACGCTCCAGTTCACACTTCATGCAGCTTTGTCTAACGACAACCTACTGTTATGTAACAATGACAAGCAACTTTCATGTAACACTGATGTCACATTGTCAGATGAAAACGAATGACGTGACTTACTTTGAGTGGAGCAGCGTAGCACACACAATTGATGCCCACAAACAAAGCTGTGGGTAGTTTCCTTGAAGTCCAATGCAGAGGATAAATGAAAAACAACAACTCAAAATGTACCTCATGGCCAGTACGGGGATCGAACCCACGACCTTGGCGTTATTAGCACCACGCTCTAACCAACTGAGCTAACCGGCCGCTTGCCACGGAGCAAAAGTTTTAGGATGCACAGAGCCTCGGCCAGTGCTGGCTCGTAAACGAACAAGTCCACCAACAGCATAGCCTGACAAGACTGGACCCTCTTGGTTGCTCCTTGTGGTAAATTAAAAAGGCTGGGGAATTAGCTCAAATGGTAGAGCGCTTGCTTTGCATGCGAGAGGTAGTGGGATCGATGCCCACATTCTCCCAAAAACATTTTTTTTGGTGGATCCAAGAACGCTCCAGTTCACACTTCATGCAGCTTTGTCTAACGACAACCTACTGTTATGTAACAATGACAAGCAACTTTCATGTAACACTGATGTCACAATGTCAGATGAAAACGAATGACGTGACTTACTTTCAGAGGAGCAGCGTAGCACACACAATTGATGCCCACAAACAAAGCTGTGGGAAGTTTCCTTGAAGCCAATGCAGAGGATAAAGAAAAACAACAACTCAAAATGTACCTCATGGCCAGTACGGGGATCGAACCCACGACCTTGGCGTTATTAGCACCACGCTCTAACCAACTGAGCTAACCGGCCGCTTGCCACGGAGCAAAAGTTTTAGGATGCACAGAGCCTCGGCCAGTGCTGGCTCGTAAACGAACAAGTCCACCAACAGCATAGCCTGACAAGACTGGACCCTCTTGGTTGCTCCTTGTGGTAAATTAAAAAGGCTGGGGAATTAGCTCAAATGGTAGAGCGCTTGCTTTGCATGCGAGAGGTAGTGGGATCGATGCCCACATTCTCCCAAAAACATTTTTTTTGGTGGATCCAAGAACGCTCCAGTTCACACTTCATGCAGCTTTGTCTAACGACAACCTACTGTTATGTAACAATGACAAGCAACTTTCATGTAACACTGATGTCACAATGTCAGATGAAAACGAATGACGTGACTTACTTTCAGAGGAGCAGCGTAGCACACACAATTGATGCCCACAAACAAAGCTGTGGGAAGTTTCCTTGAAGCCAATGCAGAGGATAAAGAAAAACAACAACTCAAAATGTACCTCATGGCCAGTACGGGGATCGAACCCACGACCTTGGCGTTATTAGCACCACGCTCTAACCAACTGAGCTAACCGGCCGCTTGCCACGGAGCAAAAGTTTTAGGATGCACAGAGCCTCGGCCAGTGCTGGCTCGTAAACGAACAAGTCCACCAACAGCATAGCCTGACAAGACTGGACCCTCTTGGTTGCTCCTTGTGGTAAATTAAAAAGGCTGGGGAATTAGCTCAAATGGTAGAGCGCTTGCTTTGCATGCGAGAGGTAGTGGGATCGATGCCCACATTCTCCCAAAAACATTTTTTTGGGTGGATCCAAGAACGCTCCAGTTCACACTTCATGCAGCTTTGTCTAACGACAACCTACTGTTATGTAACAATGACAAGCAACTTTCATGTAACACTGATGTCACAATGTCAGATGAAAACGAATGACGTGACTTACTTTCAGAGGAGCAGCGTAGCACACACAATTGATGCCCACAAACAAAGCTGTGGGAAGTTTCCTTGAAGCCAATGCAGAGGATAAAGAAAAACAACAACTCAAAATGTACCTCATGGCCAGTACGGGGATCGAACCCACGACCTTGGCGTTATTAGCACCACGCTCTAACCAACTGAGCTAACCGGCCGCTTGCCACGGAGCAAAAGTTTTAGGATGCACAGAGCCTCGGCCAGTGCTGGCTCGTAAACGAACAAGTCCACCAACAGCATAGCCTGACAAGACTGGACCCTCTTGGTTGCTCCTTGTGGTAAATTAAAAAGGCTGGGGAATTAGCTCAAATGGTAGAGCGCTTGCTTTGCATGCGAGAGGTAGTGGGATCGATGCCCACATTCTCCCAAAAACATTTTTTTTGGTGGATCCAAGAACGCTCCAGTTCACACTTCATGCAGCTTTGTCTAACGACAACCTACTGTTATGTAACAATGACAAGCAACTTTCATGTAACACTGATGTCACAATGTCAGATGAAAACGAATGACGTGACTTACTTTCAGAGGAGCAGCGTAGCACACACAATTGATGCCCACAAACAAAGCTGTGGGAAGTTTCCTTGAAGCCAATGCAGAGGATAAAGAAAAACAACAACTCAAAATGTACCTCATGGCCAGTACGGGGATCGAACCCACGACCTTGGCGTTATTAGCACCACGCTCTAACCAACTGAGCTAACCGGCCGCTTGCCACGGAGCAAAAGTTTTAGGATGCACAGAGCCTCGGCCAGTGCTGGCTCGTAAACGAACAAGTCCACCAACAGCATAGCCTGACAAGACTGGACCCTCTTGGTTGCTCCTTGTGGTAAATTAAAAAGGCTGGGGAATTAGCTCAAATGGTAGAGCGCTTGCTTTGCATGCGAGAGGTAGTGGGATCGATGCCCACATTCTCCCAAAAACATTTTTTTTGGTGGATCCAAGAACGCTCCAGTTCACACTTCATGCAGCTTTGTCTAACGACAACCTACTGTTATGTAACAATGACAAGCAACTTTCATGTAACACTGATGTCACAATGTCAGATGAAAACGAATGACGTGACTTACTTTCAGAGGAGCAGCGTAGCACACACAATTGATGCCCACAAACAAAGCTGTGGGAAGTTTCCTTGAAGCCAATGCAGAGGATAAAGAAAAACAACAACTCAAAATGTACCTCATGGCCAGTACGGGGATCGAACCCACGACCTTGGCGTTATTAGCACCACGCTCTAACCAACTGAGCTAACCGGCCGCTTGCCACGGAGCAAAAGTTTTAGGATGCACAGAGCCTCGGCCAGTGCTGGCTCGTAAACGAACAAGTCCACCAACAGCATAGCCTGACAAGACTGGACCCTCTTGGTTGCTCCTTGTGGTAAATTAAAAAGGCTGGGGAATTAGCTCAAATGGTAGAGCGCTTGCTTTGCATGCGAGAGGTAGTGGGATCGATGCCCACATTCTCCCCAAAACATTTTTTTTGGTGGATCCAAGAACGCTCCAGTTCACACTTCATGCAGCTTTGTCTAACGACAACCTACTGTTATGTAACAATGACAAGCAACTTTCATGTAACACTGATGTCACAATGTCAGATGAAAACGAATGACGTGACTTACTTTCAGAGGAGCAGCGTAGCACACACAATTGATGCCCACAAACAAAGCTGTGGGAAGTTTCCTTGAAGCCAATGCAGAGGATAAAGAAAAACAACAACTCAAAATGTACCTCATGGCCAGTACGGGGATCGAACCCACGACCTTGGCGTTATTAGCACCACACTCTAACCAACTGAGCTAACCGGCCGCTTGCCACGGAGCAAAAGTTTTAGGATGCACAGAGCCTCGGCCAGTGCTGGCTCGTAAACGAACAAGTCCACCAACAGCATAGCCTGACAAGACTGGACCCTCTTGGTTGCTCCTTGTGGTAAATTAAAAAGGCTGGGGAATTAGCTCAAATGGTAGAGCGCTTGCTTTGCATGCGAGAGGTAGTGGGATCGATGCCCACATTCTCCCCAAAACTTTTTTTTTGGTGGATCCAAGAACGCTCCAGTTCACACTTCATGCAGCTTTGTCTAACGACAACCTACTGTTATGTAACAATGACAAGCAACTTTCATGTAACACTGATGTCACAATGTCAGATGAAAACGAATGACGTGACTTACTTTCAGAGGAGCAGCGTAGCACACACAATTGATGCCCACAAACAAAGCTGTGGGAAGTTTCCTTGAATCCAATGCAGAGGATAAAGAAAAACAACAACTCAAAATGTACCTCATGGCCAGTACGGGGATCGAACCCACGACCTTGGCGTTATTAGCACCACGCTCTAACCAACTGAGCTAACCGGCCGCTTGCCACGGAGCAAAAGTTTTAGGATGCACAGAGCCTCGGCCAGTGCTGGCTCGTAAACGAACAAGTCCACCAACAGCATAGCCTGACAAGTCTGGACCCTCTTGGTTGCTCCTTGTGGTAAATTAAAAAGGCTGGGGAATTAGCTCAAATGGTAGAGCGCTTGCTTTGCATGCGAGAGGTAGTGGGATCGATGCCCACATTCTCCCAAAAACATTTTTTTTGGTGGATCCAAGAACGCTCCAGTTCACACTTCATGCAGCTTTGTCTAACGACAACCTACTGTTATGTAACAATGACAAGCAACTTTCATGTAACACTGATGTCACAATGTCAGATGAAAACGAATGACGTGACTTACTTTCAGAGGAGCAGCGTAGCACACACAATTGATGCCCACAAACAAAGCTGTGGGAAGTTTCCTTGAAGCCAATGCAGAGGATAAAGAAAAACAACAACTCAAAATGTACCTCATGGCCAGTACGGGGATCGAACCCACGACCTTGGCGTTATTAGCACCACACTCTAACCAACTGAGCTAACCGGCCGCTTGCACACGGAGCAAAAGTTTTAGGATGCACAGAGCCTCGGCCAGTGCTGGCTCGTAAACGAACAAGTCCACCAACAGCATAGCCTGACAAGACTGGACCCTCTTGGTTGCTCCTTGTGGTAAATTAAAAAGGCTGGGGAATTAGCTCAAATGGTAGAGCGCTTGCTTTGCATGCGAGAGGTAGTGGGATCGATGCCCACATTCTCCCAAAAACATTTTTTTTGGTGGATCCAAGAACGCTCCAGTTCACACTTCATGCAGCTTTGTCTAACGACAACCTACTGTTATGTAACAATGACAAGCAACTTTCATGTAACACTGATGTCACAATGTCAGATGAAAACGAATGACGTGACTTACTTTCAGAGGAGCAGCGTAGCACACACAATTGATGCCCACAAACAAAGCTGTGGGAAGTTTCCTTGAATCCAATGCAGAGGATAAAGAAAAACAACAACTCAAAATGTACCTCATGGCCAGTACGGGGATCGAACCCACGACCTTGGCGTTATTAGCACCACGCTCTAACCAACTGAGCTAACCGGCCGCTTGCCACGGAGCAAAAGTTTTAGGATGCACAGAGCCTCGGCCAGTGCTGGCTCGTAAACGAACAAGTCCACCAACAGCATAGCCTGACAAGTCTGGACCCTCTTGGTTGCTCCTTGTGGTAAATTAAAAAGGCTGGGGAATTAGCTCAAATGGTAGAGCGCTTGCTTTGCATGCGAGAGGTAGTGGGATCGATACCCACATTCTCCCCAAAACATTTTTTTTGGTGGATCCAAGAACGCTCCAGTTCACACTTCATGCAGCTTTGTCTAACGACAACCTACTGTTATGTAACAATGACAAGCAACTTTCATGTAACACTGATGTCACAATGTCAGATGAAAACGAATGACGTGACTTACTTTCAGAGGAGCAGCGTAGCACACACAATTGATGCCCACAAACAAAGCTGTGGGAAGTTTCCTTGAAGCCAATGCAGAGGATAAAGAAAAACAACAACTCAAAATGTACCTCATGGCCAGTACGGGGATCGAACCCACGACCTTTGCGTTATTAGCACCACGCTCTAACCAACTGAGCTAACCGGCCGCTTGCCACGGAGCAAAAGTTTTAGGATTTTATTTTTTATTTTTTATTATTTCACCTTTATTTAACCAGGTAGGCTAGTTGAGAACAAGTTCTCATTTGCAACTGCGACCTGGCCAAGATAAAGCATAGCAGTGTGAACAGACAACACAGAGTTACACATGGAGTAAACAATAAACAAGTCAATAACATGGTAGAAAAAAAAAAAAAAAAAAGAGAATCTATATACAATGTGTGCAAAAGGCATGAGGTAGGCAATAAATCGAATAATTACAATTTAGCAGATTAACACTGGAGTGATAAATCATCAGATGATCATGTGCAAGAAGAGATACTGGTGTGCAAAAGAGCAGAAAAGTAAATAAATAAAAGCAGTATGGGGGGTGAGGTAGGTAAATTGGGTGGGTAGTTTACAGATGGACTATGTACAGCTGCAGCGATCGGTTAGCTGCTCGGATAGCAGATTTTTAAAGTTGTTGAGGGAGATAAAAGTCTCCAACTTCAGAGATTTTTGCAATTCGTTCCAGTCGCAGGCAGCAGAGAACTGGAAGGAAAGGCGTCCAAATTAGGTTTTGGCTTTAGGGATGATCAGTGAGATACACCTGCTGGAGCGCGTGTTGCGGGTGGGTGTAGCCATCGTGACCAGTGAACTGAGATAAGGCGGCACTTTACCTAGCATAGCCTTGTAGATGACCTGGAGCCAGTGGGTCTGACGACGAACATGTAGCGAGGGCCAGCCGACTAGGGCATACAGGTCGCAGTGGTGGGTCGTATAAGGTGCTTTAGTAACAAAACGAATGGCACTGTGATAAACTGCATCCAGTTTGCTGAGTAGAGTATTGGAAGCTATTTTGTAGATGACATCGCCGAAGTCGAGGATCGGTAGGATAGTCAGTTTTACTAGGGTAAGTTTGGCGGCGTGAGTGAAGGAGGCTTTGTTGCGGAATAGAAAGCCGATTCTTGCTTTGATTTTGGATTGGAGATGTTTGATATGAGTCTGGAAGGAGAGTTTGCAGTCTAGCCAGACACCTAGGTACTTATAGATGTCCACATATTCTAGGTCGGAACCGTCCAGGGTGGTGATGCTAGTCGGGCGTGCGGGTGCAGGCAGCGAACGGTTGAAAAGCATGCATTTGGTTTTACTAGCGTTTAAGAGCAGTTGGAGGCCACGGAAGGAGTGTTGTATGGCATTGAAGCTCGTTTGGAGGTTAGATAGTACAGTGTCCAAGGAAGGGCCGGAAGTATATAGAATGGTGTCGTCTGCGTAGAGGTGGATCAGGGAATCGCCCGCAGCAAGAGCAACATCATTGATGTATACAGAGAAAAGAGTCGGCCCGAGAATTGAACCCTGTGGTACCCCCATAGAGACTGCCAGAGGACCGGACAACATGCCCTCCGATTTGACACACTGAACTCTGTCTGCAAAGTAGTTGGTGAACCAGGCAAGGCAGTCATTAGAAAAACCGAGGCTACTGAGTCTGCCGATAAGAATATGGTGATTGACAGAGTCGAAAGCCGTGGCCAGGTCGATGAAGACGGCTGCACAGTAATGTCTTTTATCGATGGCGGTTATGATATCGTTTAGTACCTTGTGCGTGGCTGAGGTGCACCCATGACCGGCTCGGAAACCGGATTGCACAGCGGAGAAGGTACGGTGGGATTCGAGATGGTCAGTGATCTGTTTGTTGACTTGGCTTTCGAAGACCTTAGATAGGCAGGGCAGGATGGATAATGGTCTGTAACAGTTTGGGTCCAGGGTGTCTCCCCCTTTGAAGAGGGGGATGACCGCGGCAGCTTTCCAATCCTTGGGGATCTCAGATGATACGAAGGAGAGGTTGAACAGGCTGGTGATAGGGGGTGCGACAATGGCGGCGGACAGTTTCAGAAATAGGGGGTCCAGATTGTCAAGCCCAGCTGATTTGTATGGGTCCAGGGTTTCCAGCTCTTTCAGAACATCTGCTATCTGGATTTGGGTAAAGGAGAAGCTGGGGAGGCTTGGGCGAGTAGCAGCGGAGGGGGCGGGGCTGTTGGCCAAGGTTGGAGTCGCCAGAAGGAAGGCATGGCCAGCCATTGAGAAATGCTTGTTGAAGTCTTCGATTATCACGGATTTATCGGTGGTGACCGTGTTACCTAGCCTCAGTGCAGTGGGCAGCTGGGAGGAGGGGCTCTTGTTCTCCATGGACTTTACAGTATCCCAGAACTTTTTGGAGTTAGAGCTACAGGATGCAAATTTCTGCTTGAAAAAGCTGGCCTTTGCTTTCCTGACTGACTGCGTGTATTGGTTCCTGACTTCCCTGAACAGTTGCATATCGCGGGGGCTCTTCGATGCTATTGCAGTTCGCCACAGGATGTTTTTGTGCTGGTCGAGGGCAGTCAGGTCTGGAGTGAACCAAGGGCTATATCTGTTCTTGGTTCTGCATTTTTTGAACGGAGCATGCTTGTCTAATATGGTGAGGAAGTAACATTTAAAGAATGACCAGGCATCCTCAACTGACGGGATGAGGTCAATATCCTTCCAGGGTACCCGGGCCAGGTCGATTAGAAAGGCCTGCTCGCAGAAGTGTTTTAGGGAGCGTTTGACAGTGATGAGGGGTGGTCGTTTGACCGCGGACCCGTGGCGGATACAGGCAATGAGGCAGTGATCACTGAGATCTTGATTGAAGACAGCAGAGGTGTATTTGGAGGGCAGGTTGGTCAGGATAATGTCTATTAGGGTGCCCATGTTTACGGATTTAGGGTTGTACCTGGTGGGTTCCTTGATGATTTGTGTGAGATTGAGGGCATCAAGCTTGGATTGTAGGACTGCCGGGGTGTTAAGCATATCCCAGTTTAGGTCACCTAACAGAACAAACTCTGAAGCTAGATGGGGAGCGATCAATTCACAGATGGTGTCCAGGGCACAGCTGGGAGCTGAGGGGGGTCGGTAGCAGGCGGCAACAGTGAGAGACTTATTTCTGGAGAGATTAATTTTTAAAATTAGAAGTTCGAACTGTTTGGGCATAGACCTGGAAAGTATGACAGAACTTTGCAGGCTATCTCTGCAGTAGATTGCAACTCCTCCCCCTTTGGCAGTTCTATCTTGACGGAAAGTGTTATAGTTGGGTATGGAAATCTCAGAATTTTTGGTGGCCTTCCTAAGCCAGGATTCGGACACGGCAAGGACATCAGGGTTGGCAGAGTGTGCTAAAGCGGTGAGTAAGGCAAACTTAGGGAGGAGGCTTCTGATGTTGACATGCATGAGGCCAAGGCTTTTTCGATCACAGAAGTCAACAAATGAGGGTGACTGGGGACATGCAGGGCCTGGGTTTACCTCCACATCACCCGAGGAACAGAGGAGTAGTAGGATGAGGGTGCGGCTAAAGGCTATCAAAACTGGTCGCCTAGAGCGTTGGGGACAAAGAATAAAAGGAGCAGATTTATGGGCGTGGTAGAATAGATTCTGGGCATAATGTGCAGACAGGGGTATGGTGGGGCGTGGGTACAGCGGAGGCAAGCCCAGGCACTGGGTGATGATAAGAGAGGTTGTATCTCTGGACATGCTGGTCTCAATGGGTGAGGTCACCGCATGTGTGGGGGGTGGGACAAAGGAGGTATCGGAGGTACGGAGAGTGGAACTACGGGGTCCATTGCAAACCAAAACAATGATAACTAGCCTGAACAACAGTATGCAAGGCATATTGATATTTGAGGGAGACATACAATAAGGCATAAAGTGATTGCAGGTCTTGATTGGGAGAGCTAGCTAAAACAACAGGTGAGATAACAGCAGCTAGTCAGTTAACACAGCAGCAGCAGGTAAAAATGGCGACGGCTAGGCAGAGAGGGTCGGATTAACTACACACAGATCCTGAGTTAAAGCACAGAGCCGACAGATAAAACACAAATAAACGGAATGGAGTACCGTGAATTAATGGACAGTCAAGCAAGCATCAGCTATGTAGCCAAGTGATCATAGTGTCCAGGGGGCAGCCGTAGATGGAGCAGTGAGGCCTCCACTAAGCTAGCCCGCGGCGTAAGATTGTTCGATAGACCTGTTCAGATAGCAGCCAATATGCTCAAGACAGCTAACGATTAGCGGGCCGCAGTTAGCATATGGGCGTTCAGGTTACGTCGCGATGGAGGGGCCAGTTGAATAACTCCCTCGGGCAGATAACGTCGGTATCCCAGTCGTGAAGGCCCGGTGGGGCTCCGCATCGGCAGTAAAACGGGTCCGGATAGGTGACTGTAGCCCAGGAGTGGCTGATGGAACTCTTCAGCTGGCTAGCTCCGGGATAATTGGTGTTTGCTCCGGAATTGATGTTAGCCAATAGTCACTTGGATAGCAGCTAGTTAGCTGCAAGATCCAGGTGTAAATGTCCAGAGCTTGCGGTAAAAATCCGGGGATATGGAGAGAAAATAGGTCTGGTATGCTCTGGTCTGAGTCGCGTTGTACAAAACTGGCAATAGTTTTCCGAGCTAAAGGATAGCTGATAAGCGCTAGCTGTGGTTAGCTGAACTACTCACGTTAGCTTGTGAGCTGGCTAACTTCTGGCTAGATGAATAACTCCCTCGGGCAGATAACGTCGGTATCCCAGTCGTGAAGGCCCGGTGGGGCTCCGCATCGGCAGTAAAACGGGTCCGGATAGGTGATTGTAGCCCAGGAGTGGCTGATGGAACTCTTCAGCTGGCTAGCTCCGGGATAATTGGTGTTTGCTCCGGAATTGATGTTAGCCAATAGTCACTCGGATAGCAGCTAGTTAGCTGCAAGATCCAGGTGTAAATGTCCAGAGCTTGCGGTAAAAATCCGGGGATATGGAGAGAAAATAGGTCTGGTATGCTCTGGTCTGAGTCGCGTTGTACAAAACTGGCAATAGTTTTCCGAGCTAAAGGATAGCTGATAAGCGCTAGCTGTGGTTAGCTGAACTACTCACGTTAGCTTGTGAGCTGGCTAACTTCTGGCTAGCATTTTGTTGTTAGATTTCGGATACGAGGTGAATAATACCTTTGAGGAGAAAAAAAAACACATCCGCACCACATTTGGTGAGGTAGGTTGCAGGAGAGTGTTTTGAAGTTGAGTTTTTAAGAAGAAAAAAAATATATATAAAAAGAAATGCGAAGAAAAATATATAAAAAATATATACACGGGACAGGACGAGGACAAAGGACATCTGACTGCTACGCCATCTTGGATTATATGCATCTTGGATGCACAGAGCCTCGGCCAGTGCTGGCTCGTAAACGAACAAGTCCACCAACAGCAT
>NC_092111.1:14594666-14663816 GCF_045679555.1 Salvelinus alpinus
CCACCCCTTCTGGCACAGCCAGAAGAGGACTGGCCACCCCTCATAGCCTGGTTCCTCTCTAGGTTTCTTCCTAGGTTTTGGCCTTTCTATGGAGTTTTTCCTAGCCACCGTGCTTCTACACCTGCATTGCTTGCTGTTTGGGGTTTTAGGCTGGGTTTCTGTACAGCACTTCGAGATATTAGCTGATGTACGAAGGGCTATATAAAATAAACTTGATTTGATTTGATGATCGCTCTCTCCCATTGTTGCTTGAGAGGATTTTTACTGTTTTTATATGCCAACCTGAAGATGTCCGACAACCCCAGAAATGAGTGTGTGTGTTTCTTTCTGTCTCCTCCAGCCGTCACTCTGGTACCACTCCAGTTCTGTTCTGTTCTGGACTCCCTCACTGTGCCCTACTGGCTGCAGTACGACAGCGCACCCATGTGGGAGTTTGCCGACGCACGGGAGAAAGGTGAGCGCTGGGCGCTTTCTTTGACCAGGTCTCTACTATATGTCAGAAAATGCTGTATCCCAATGAGACTAATCTCGTTAAATAAAAAACTAAGGTTTAATCAGGTACAAGTACTGGTTGGCTTCAGTTATCCCCCTCAAAGAACATTTTGAAGGGATTGTCCAGGACACAAGATAATCATTATGTCTTCCCCACATAGCCTACTATACATTTAACAGGTTTACTGTGTGTGTGAGACATCCGGGTTGTAGTCTGTTCTCTTCCGTTTGGTGCCTAATGAACATGACCGAGGTGTGTGTGTGTGTGTGTGTGTGTGTATGTTTCTCAGGTGGTGGCTGCATACGGAGCCCTCCCCTTTCCTATGGCGCAGGGCAGCTCTCTCCCTGACACCCTGGATGACTGCGCAAACGCGTTGCTGTGGCTACCCCTATCGGCTTGCCCCGAGCAGGGCGACGGCCACTGCTTCGGTCAATCGGTGACCCTCAAGGGTTTAGAGTTGCAGTGTCTGGTTAGGTGAGTCAAAGAACATGGCTGTTATGTTACTGTTGCATTACTCTGTCGACTGCAAGTGTATTTCTGGGGCATGGAGGCCTATGTGTACCAGTGGAGGCTGCTGAGGGGAGGACGGCTCATAATAATGGCTGGAACGGAGCGAATGGAATGGCAAACACATGGAGACCATGTGTTTGTATTTGATACCATTCCACCAATTCCACTCCAGCCATTACCACAAGCCCATTCACCCCAATTAAGGTGCCACCAACCTCCTGTGATATGTACATCTGGGTATTCCAACACATTCCCCCAACTGTGTAAATCTAATCCTGATGTTTCTGGTCCGTTTATCTTACTGTGGTTTGTCCTGTCTCTCTCACTCTCCGGATCTCTGTCTGCTCTTATCAAAGTCTGTCTCTATCTGACTCGGTCCAAGCCTCTGTTTCTGCTATCAAGTTTTATTAGTGGTATGTACAGGATACACATGGTGTACACTTTCCAATGAAATGCTTACTTGCAGGTTCCTTCTCGACAATGCAACAACAATTATAATATATAACAATATGAACATAAAGTAAATGGCTCAGTAGAATGAAATATATGTTTTTTTGTATAATACAGGAAGGCAAAATGTATAGTACAATATTTACACATGTATCAGGGAAGGGGGATTGGGGGGCAAGTGTTTTAAATTTGGTAGTAGTATAATAGTAAAAGCCCTGTTATCTGGCTACACAAGTGATTTGTATGTGGATATTCAACCCTTTGTCTTTCTCCACGTCAGTCAGTTCTATTTCTCTCACTGTGCCCAGATCTCTGCCTCACAATATCTATCACTAAATAAGTCTATTCTATTTTCATGCCTCACTATGCTTGTATCCAACAGTCTCTCTCATTATTGGCAGGTCCTTCCCTCTAACATTATCTTACTCTCTTCCACAGCGTGGTCCCTTAGTCTCCTCCCTCCCGGTGCTCAACTCCCTGCAGTCGTCTCCGGCCCTGGGCCCGTGGCTGTTGGCGCTGCAGCGCGGTGCCAGCGCCCTGGACCCCCGCCGCATCGCCCCCAGCTTCCTCTCCCGGGGGCCTGAGCTGGCCGACTTTCAGGAGTCTAGGGAGCAACTCGGTCGACTGGTTCGCTGTTACCGCGACGATAGCAGAGGCATGATGCGATGATCAATTGACTGACATCCACAAGAGTCATTTTCTCTTTTCTGTCTTCTGCATTGTTAGCCCAGAACGATTCTGCACACTCCATACCATCCGAATAGATGGGTCTCGATTGACCGCGACTGGAATTGACAGACCCACCCGTCCACATTGTATAGTGATCATAGAGACTCACTGAGACTTTATAAGGATTGTGAATTCTGGTTGGAAACAATGGACTCGCTGTTTGAGATGGTGACAGAACTTTTAAGATAAAATATTGAGATTTTAATTGACAAAGGATAATAGTTGGACAGTGAAACTAAATCCGTGTGAAATAAGAGAGAAAATAGGGTGATAGGATAAGGAAAGGTCGATGAAGGGAGAATTGATAGTCACTTCCCCATAAGGTTTCAGAGTTTATTCGCCATGTGTACAGGATACAACAGGTGTAAAACATTAGTGAAATTCTTACTTTGATCTCTTTCCCAACAATGCAGTGATAAAATAAAAAAACAAACCACAAGAATGTAAGTGTGTGTATACATGAATGTTAATCATACAAATGTCCAGTTGTCAATAGTTTCCCATATTGGGATAACATAAGATGGCAGTCATGGTAAATTTATGCTAGAATCTGTGGCAGGGAGGAAATTAAGTGCAATTATGTTTGAAATGTAGTTTTTCTATTCATGCCACTAGCTGGCAGCATTGAAGTATGGACATAAATTCACGGACAGGTAAGAAAAAGCTGTTCCTTTAAGCACCAGCAACACCGAGATGGATTAAATCCATTACGCATTCATTTCTGTAAAAAGTTCAAATCATTTAAACAATTTCAAATCATTAACATTAAGAATAATTTAATGGGGGGAAAAAATATTGAAAGATCTGTGTGGCTGGCCCCTTCATCTACAATCGGCGTTCAATGTTTTGCCTATAGCTTGAAAATATCTTCTCTGTCGTGTCTATTTGTGAATCGGGTTCGCTATAGCCTGAATGACAAAATGGAAAGTATCTAACTGTTAACCACACACCCACACCTCATTCGGAGGAAGCTGGCCAGAAGCAGTTAACCCATATCGCGTTTCATATTATCACTATGACAAGAGATCAAGAGAAGAGAAACTTGCGAGGATTTCAAAAACGAGAAACAAATAATTGGATGTCTAAAGTCTGTCTTCCAGATAGCTATTAGATCTATTATCTTTCACCGACCATGGACAACCTCAACTCCTCCAACACCTCCAGCTTGGACCCCACCTTCCCGGATTCGGGCCGCCTGATTTCGAGCATTGTCCTGGGGTTGTGCTGTGCGTTGGGCCTCCCTGGTAACAATAGCTGTCCTGGTGTTCATCCTGCGCGGCTCGTCCCGACGCCCCAACTTTACCCTGTGTCTCATACTGAACCTGGCGTCCTCCGACATCTTATGCCTGGCCACCGTGCCCATGTGGATTTATACTCTCCTGCACGGCTGGACTCTGGGCAGTGCCACCTGCAAGCTAGCCACCTTCCTGCTCTACCTCAGCCTGTACGCGAACGTGCTAACGGTCACTCTACTCGGTGTCCAGCGCTATCTCCAGGTGTTATACCCGCAAATGTGGAACCGGCTGGGGCGCAAGGGGAAGGCGGCGCTCGTCCTGGCTCTGTGGGGGCTCGCCTGCGCCCTGACTGCCCCCGCCGTGACCACTCGCTATGTGGGTGATGGAGAGCTCAAGTGCCGGAGACACAGTGGATCCGATGCTGAAAGAGTAGCGGTCCTCATCTTGGAGACCTTTCTGGGGTTTGTGGTCCCATTCTTTGTGCTGGTCACGTCCTACTGCTGCCTCCACCGGCGGGTGAACCAGACGGCGCTGTTCAACAGCGCCAGGTTGACGCGGCTGGTCACCAGTGTGCTGGTCGCCTTCTTAGTCCTCTGGGTCCCCGTGCACATCGTCAACATGGTGGACATTGCCGGCATGGTGCTGCGGGCTTCCCGGCCAGAGGCGTCGGCAGCGCTGCTGCGCCACAGGAGCGCGGCAGCACGTGTTGTACGGAGCTTCACATTTGTCAACAGCTGCCTGGACCCCTTCCTGTACGCCTTCGCCTCACGGAGGAACTGGAAGTAGCCCAAGTGGGAAGCAGGCCACAAAAATCTGATGTCTGAAGTAGTCCTCTGCAGGTGCGACTAAAGGGATGTGACTGGCATGCCAACCCATAACTCTAACCCTCACCCTACCTATAACCAAACCCCCTAACCGTAACACGTCCTTTCACCCCTGCTATTTGTCCTCAACAAAATTCACATTATTTGGTTGCTGAATCTGGGTCTGTATAGCCTGAACTTTCTGTGTATCCATAGGGTAGCCTAGATTAGTTCCTTTGGTGATCCATCTCCCTTCAAGCTTGACCACCATTGGTGAAATCCTAAATTATATTGCTTCTGTGAGCTTTCTCATGCATAAATAAATTGGTAATGTTTTCATGATTAACTAGATTTTTGGTTTCTCTTGCAGTACATGTAGGCTACTTCTGCTTTGGTTCAGAGGAGCCCCAATTTCCCAATCTAAAAAAATCAACTAGGGCATGTGTTTGATTAGCAAACTAAAAATATGTTTGCATTAAATTAATTAATCGTGTTTATGTTCATTTAAATGATTCATTGTTTGTTGTACATGACTCAAAGAAAATCCTGATTAATTAAATGTATTCATGTCAATCCAATGAGAATGAGGTCCCTCAAAACTGACTCTGGTATGGTTAGCTATTGCGCATGCTCCAAGCCCACCGGATGCACAAAAAGTTCGTACAAGCGAGAGTGTGACGTTTGATGGACGAATAACCAGGACGTGCTAGAGTACTTTCACCTAATCATTTGGCATCCTTGATATTAAGGGTAAGTAATTCAGACATATCTACATGCATTTATTTAGTTCAATAGGGTGAGTGATAAATAGTTATTCGACATTTGTGAGACATTTCTCAGTTAGGGGGTGTTTAAGTTACTGGTAGTCATTCTTCAATGTCCAGAGAAGCTGAAGTTATTGCGTAACACGAATCCACGGGCCCATATGTTGCGTTTCCTGCCTAAGAAATACATGTTAATGTATGACGACGTCTCTCTACCGGCGTTTTGTGATGGCTCTTCAAGTTTTTCAGCTAGGAGCCAGGCTAAATAGCTTAATAACCAGAGGACCGTTTTCTGCCTCTGTGACATCACATTAGCTCATCAGTAGGATATTTTCCTTTGTATTTGGTCAGTCATGGAAATCATATTTGGCCTTTTTTACAATTTTTGAATATTGAATCTATTTAATTAGGTGAAATATTGCATGTTGTTTTTCTGCTCTCTGGTCCTATATGTTAAGGTTGAGTAACAGTCTTCACATTTAAGTGTATGTAATTATAGATATTGTAATACTTATTCACAATAGAAATATTACTTCTGTTGTATTAACTTTTTAAAATAATTTCTCTTTTTACCAGATACATCACAAAATATAGCAGTGTCCTCATGCTCTGAGATTTGTATGCACCTCCTCGACAATACATGGTAAGTTAATATTTTTGTCTATTATTATTATCTGTTATCATATTTACACTTGAGTTTTAATGATTTAGCTGAAATGCCATGTTAAATATTTTGTGTTAACTTCTTTATTTTGTATTTGAGGAAATACGGTATATTTATTTTTATCATTTGCTAATGCATATAATTTTTTTCATTTCAGTGGCAGTGCAAACGTGTTGCCAGGGAGGGTAGTAGGTACAAATAATTAACATTATAAACTACATCATCATTATGGAAGAGGCCAACATTATCTGTGCATACAGTTGAAGTCGGAAGTTTACATACACTTAGGTTGGAGTCATTAACTCGTTTTTCAACCACTCCACAAATTTCTTGTTAAAACAAAACTATACTTTTGGCAAGTCGGTTAGGACATCTACTTTGTGCATGACACAAGTAATTTTTCCAACAATTGTTTACAGACAGTGAATTATGTGAAATAATCTGTATCACAATTCCAGTGGGTCAGAAGTTTACACACACTAAGTTGACTGTGCCTTTAAACAGCTTGGAAAATTCCAGAAAATTATGTCATGGCTTTAGAAGCTTCTGACACCTCCAATTGACCCCATAATGTGGGTCAATTGGAGGTGTACCTGTGGATGTATTTCAAGGCCAACCTTCAAACTCAGTGCCTCTTTGCTTGACATCATGGGAAAATTAAAAGAAACTAGCCAAGACCTCAGAAAAGAAATTGTAGACCTTCACAAGTCTGGTTCATCCTTGGTAGCAATTTCCAAACGCCTGAAGATACCACGTTCATCGGTACAAACAATAGTATGCAAGTATAAACACCATGGGACCACGCAGCCGTCATACCGCTCAGGAAGGAGACGCGTTCTGTCTCCTAGAGATGAACGTACTCTGGTGCGAAAAGTGAAAATCAATCCCAGAACAACAGCAAAGGACCTTGTGAAGATGCTGGAGGAAACAAGTACAAAAGTATCTATATCCACAGTAAAACAAGTCCTATATCGACATAACCTGAAAGGCCGCTCAGCAAGGAAGAAACCACTGCTACAAAACCGCCATAAAAAAGCCAGACAATGGTTTGCAACTGCACATGGGGACAAAGATCGTACTTTTTGGAGAAATGTCCTCTGGTCAAAAATAGAACTGTTTGGCCATAATGACCATCATTATGTTTGGAGGAAAAAGGGGGATGCTTGCAAGGCGAAGAACACCATCCCAACCGTGAAGCATGGGGGTGGCAGCATCATGTTGTGGGGATGCTTTGCTGCAGGAGTGACTGGTGCACGTCAATAAATAGATGAGGGAGGAAAATGATGTGGATATATTGAAGCAACATCTCAAGACTTGGTCGCAAATGGGTCTTCCAAATGGACAATGACCCCAAGCATACTTCCAAAGTTGTGGCAAAATGGCTTAAGGACAACAAAGTCAAGGTATTGGAGTGGCCATCACAAAGCCCTGACCTCAATCCTATAGAAAATGTGTGGGCAGAACTGAAAAAGCGTGTGCGAGCAAGGAGGCCTACAAACCTGACTCAGTTACACCAGCTCTGTCAGGAGGAATGGGCCAAAATTCACCCAACTTATTGTGGGAAGGTTGTGGAAGGCTACCCGACACGTTCGACCCAAGTTAAACAATTTAGAGGCAATGCTACCAAATACTGATTGAGTGTATGTAAACTTCTGACCCACAGGGAATGTGATGAAATAAATAAAAGCTGAAATAAATAATTCTCTACTACTATTCTGACATTTCACATTCTTAAAATAAAGTGGTGATCCTAACTGACCTAAAACAGGGAATATTTACTAGGATTAAATGTCAGGAATTGTGAAACTGAGTTTAAATGTATTTGGCTAAGGTGTATGTAAACTTCCGACTTCAACTGTATATGTAAATTGTCCATGCACATTCAAGACGTGGAGTGGACTCAACACCCATGTCTATAAAGCTCATTCATCTCAGTTTACACAGACAGCTTCCAGTTCAGTAACGTTTAAATGCGAGGTATGTGAATGCAGTGACCTCTCCACAGAGAGAGATTTTTGTTGTTGTTGTTCATATTGGAACACATCTGCGAAGTAACGAGACTGTGTGTTTCTTGGTTGCACATTCAAGATAAATATTTAGAGTACATTTTATACACACAAAAAGAGAAGGCATCATCCACACACAGAAACATTTAAAAGCCAGTGTAGTTGTGTTTGTGCAAGTGTCAGATACCTCTGATAATGTGAGGGCTGGCTGTTCTGCTGATGTATCATATGGTAAAGTTGAAACTGAGTCAGTGACAGAAAGTGATGACGGTGCTGTTGAAAATCTGCCAGAACTAATTGAGTGGAAAATAGCAGTAATATTGTTGAAATTTAAACGTATATTTCATATTCCAGCAAAAGGAGTAGATTAGTTATTGGAAGAGTTGCATTTTTAAAAATTCAGCTTGTGTGCCTGTCACAAAGCGTACAGTTACAGAAATGTTCAAAAGCCATAACCTCCATATGGGTCAGGCTGTTATTGAAGATCTTGCTAATTCTGTGTGTGTTTCTAACCCTGTGGCTAAAATTTTGGGAAAGTGTGGCCCTCTTGCCCTCTTGCCACATTACTACAAGCTATTTTTTGTATCTGTTGACCAAAGGAGTTCATTTCAGTACATCCCTTTATTGCAGGAAATACTGAGTCACAATACATTGCTGGATAAAGTGAAGGACAAATAGATCAGCGGGTTTACAGGTCTTTTCGAGATGGTGAGCATTATAAAACAAATAGCTTTCTAGCTGTTGAGGAGTTGATCATTTCCATAACTTTATATTGATGATTTTGAGGTTTTATAATCCTCTTGGGACCTCACGCAAAAAGCATAAGCTTTGTTGTGCATATTGGGTCTTGGACAATTTGCCTCCTGGCTGTCATTCTGCTCATTAATTTATTTGGCTGTTCTTTGTAAAAATGAAGATTTGAGGACATTTGGGTTTGAAAAAGTTTTGGATCCACTTGTGAAAGATCTGGTAATTTTGGAGCAACATGGTGTGTTCATCAGTCAGTTGAACGAGTGTATCAAAGGCACTGTGAGTTGCGTAATCGCTGACAACCTAGGAGCCCATGAACTGGCAGGTTTTGTAGAACGTTTTTTCTGGTGAATACATCTGTAGATTCTGCACAGCTAAGAAATCAGAAATTCAGTCATTGTCTGCTGGTGTTTTTGAGCGTAGAACACAGGAACTTCATGAAGCCCTTTTGAAGTGTTCACTGGAAACAGCAAGTGCGTGCTGTGGAGTTAAACAGGATTATATTGTGAGTAGGAATCTCACCTATTTTCATGTCACTGCAGGCTACCCTTCAGATGTAGCACATGATCTATTTGAGGGCATAATACCGGTGGAGCTTGCTCATTGTTTTTCTCTTTTGATCTCAAAGTATTTCACCTTAGAAAAAACGTATCAATTTGATCCAAATGTTTGAGTACAAATGGGAAGATAAAACCGATCGGCCTCACGCAATACCACAGACTTTCTCAGTAAAAAAGAATTGGTGGAAATGCACATGAAAATTGGTTCTCTGCTTCGATTGTTGCCTCTGATTATCCTCTGGAACAAGTGGACCAATAATCAGAGGCAACAATCGAAGCAGAGAACCAATTTCTGTTTAGATGTTTGTGCGTGGAGTTGTGAAAATGTACCACATTTGTGAAAATTGCACCAAAGTGATTGAAGAAAACTTAAGTAAAACACCCACTATACACGTCACCTAGACTGCCATTACACACTATGGTCAGAGGAGGGCGACAGAGCTCCACTACTGTCCCTCATGAGAAGGTTTGAAGGAAATAGAGGCAGAAATACTACTGTTCAACTTCATTTACCTTCTCCTGGGACTGACAACCACTGTTGAGGGACATCAAACACTGTGTGGGCGAGTCAAACTAGGCCCCATTTAATAAAAAGTTGTTACAATGTGTGGTTTGTCTATGATTTTAGTATTCTCAGATTGGATACACATTAGACTGCCTCCAAATTCTTCATACCTTTTCATAGGGGAAAGTTGTGGAGCTCTGTCACCCTCCTCTAACCACAGTGTGTAATGGCAGTCTGTGTGATGTTTTTTTATTTTTATTTTATCTTTATTTAACTAGGCAAGTCAGTTAAGAAAAAAATCTTATTTTCAATGACAGCCTAGGAACAGTGGGATAACTGCCTTTTTCAGGGGCAGAATGACAGATTTTTTCCTTGTCAGCTCGGGGATTCAATCTTGCAACCTTTCAGTTACATGTCCAACGTTCTAACCACTAGGCTACCTGCCGTTTTCTTCAATCACTTTGGTTCAATTTTCACACGTATGTGGTACATTTTCACAACTCTAAGCACAAACATTTAAACAGATCATCAAAATGTTTCATGTTTCATGTTTCAAAACTCTAAGCACATTTTTAACTGACTGAGTACAACTGGAACACGCTGTCGTTCACGTTGATCCAGATCATCTCAAACATGCCATCTGAACAAGATGGCTCCAACGGAGATGGCAGCATCGCGACAAGCTCTTAGGAATCTTTGCAGTATTTAGTTTTTTTATGTACTATTATTTGCTTAGGAAATGTTTTGTGTCATTACATATAGCCGGGAAGAACTATTGGATATTAGAGCGACAGTACCTTACCAGAAGTACCAGCATTATGACCAGGAATACGACTTCCCTGGAACAGAACCTTTGTTCGGCGGAGGAGAGGCGCTCGAGGCGGCCTGCTGATTCAATTTAGGAGGCGCGCACACCCCCCACCACTTCCGAGTATATTACTCGCTAATGTTCAGTCTTTGGATAACAAAGTTGATGAGCTTAGAGCAAGGGTTTCTTTCCAGAGAGACATTGGGGCCTGTAACATACTTTGTTTCACGGAAACATGGCTCTGTCGGAGTCGGTAAAGCCAGCAGGATTCTCACTACATCGCGCAGACAGGAATAAATATCTCTCCAGAAAGTAGAAGGGCGGTGGGGTGTGTTTCATGATTAACGGCTCATGGTGTAATTCTAGGAACGTACAGGAACTCAAGTCCTTTTTGTTCACCCGACCTAGAATACCTCACAATTATATGCCGACCATATAATCTCCCAAGAGAATTCTCCTCTCTCATTGCCACGGCTATTTACGTCCCACCTCAAGCCGATACCTCGACGGCCCTCAAAGAACTTCACTGGACTTTATGCAAATCGGAAACCATATATCCTGAGGCTGCATTTATTGTAGCTGGGGATTTTAACAAAGCACATCTGAAGACTAGGCTGCCGAAGTTCTATCAACATATCGACTGTACTACTCGCGCTGCTAAGACTCTCGACCATTGCTATTCAATCTTCCGGAATGCTTAAAAGGCCCTCCCCCGCCCTCCTTTCGGCAAATCTGACCACGACTCCTTCTTGCTCCTCCCGTCCTATAGGCAGAGACACAAACAGGAAGTACCCGTGCTTCGAACTATTCAATGCTGGTCTGACCAATTGGAATCCACTCTTCAGGATTGTTTTGATCACGTGGACTGGGATATGTTCCAGGTAGCTTGCGAAAATAATCTAGACGCATACACGGATACGTTGACTGAGTTTATAAGGAAGTGTATAGGACATGTAGTACCCACTGTGACTATTAAAACCTACCCTAACCAGAAACCGTGGATAGATGGTAGAATTCGTGCGAAACTGAAAGCGCAAACCTCCTCATTTAACCATGGCAAGGTGAATGGTAATGTGGCAGAATATAAAGAGTGTAATTATTCACTCCGCAAGGCAATCAAACAAGCTAAACGTCTGTATAGAGTTAAGGTGGAGTCGCAATTCAATGGCTCAGACATGAGACGTATGTGGCAGGGACTACAGACAATCACGGACTACAAAAGGAAAACCAGCCACGTCGCTGAGACCAACGTCTTGCTTCCGGACAGGCTAAACACATTCTTTGAGGATAACATAGTGCCACCGACGCGGCCTGCTATCAAGGACTGTGGGCTCTCCTTCTCCGTGGACGATTTGAGTAAACCATTTAAATGTGTTAACCCTCGCAAGGCTGCCAGCCCAGACGGCATCCCTAGCCGCGTCCTCAGAGAATGTGCAAACCAGCTGGCTGGTGTGTTTACAGGCATGTTCAATCTCTCCCTATCCCAGCCTGCTGTCCCCGATGGCCACCACTGTTCCTGTACCCAAGAAGGCAAAGGTAACTGAACTTAATGGCTATCGCCCCCTAGGCACTCACCTCTGTCATCATGGAGTGCTTTGAGAGACTTCAAGGATCATATCACCTCTACCTTACCTGACACCCTAGAACCACTTCAATTTGCTTACCGCTCCAATAGATCCACAGACGATGCAATCGCCATCACTCTGTACTCTTCCCTATCCCATCTGGACAAGAGGAACACCAATGTAAGAATGCTGTTTATTGACTATAGCTCAGCATTCAACACCATAGTACCCTCCAAGCTCATCATTAAGCTAGAGGCCCTGGGTCTGAACCCCGCCCTGTGCAACTGGGTGCTAGACTTTCTGACGGGCCGCCCCCAGCTGGTGAAGGTAGGAAACATCACCTCTACTCCGCTGATCCCACAAGGGTGCGAGCTGAGCCCCCTCCTGAACTCCCTGTTCACCCATGACTGCGTGGCCAAGCACGCCTCCAACTCAATCATCAAGTTTGCAGACGACACAACAGTAGTAGGCTTGATAGCCTACAGGGAGGAGGTGAGGGCTCTGGGAGTGTGGTGCCTGGAAAACAACCTCTCATTCAACGTCAACAAAACAAAGGAGATGATTGTGGACTTCAGGAAACAGCAGAGGGTGCACCCCCCTATCTACATCGATGGGACCACAGTGGAGAAGGTGGAAAGCTTCAAGTTCCTTGGTGTACACATCACTGACAATCTGAAATGGACCACCCACACAGACAGTGTGGTGAAGAAATCGCAACATAGCCTCTGCAACCTCAGGAGGCTAAAGACATTTGACTTGTCACCTAAAACCCTCACAAACTTTTACAGATGCACAATTGAAAGTATCCTGTCAGGCTGTATCACTGCCTGGTACAGAAACTGCACCTCCCGCAACCACAAGGCTCTCCAGAGGGTGGTACGGTCTGCACAACGCATTACCGGGGGCAAACTACCCGCCCTCCAGGATACCTACAGCACCCGATGTCACAGGAAGGCCAAAAAGATCATCAAGGAGATCAACCCGAGACACTGCTTGTTCACCCCGCTATCATCCAGAAGGCGAGGTCGGTACAGGTGCATCAAAGCAGGGACCGAGAGACTGAAAAACAGACTGTTAAACAGCCATCACTTGCACATTAGAAGCTGCTGCCTATAGGCATAGACCAGAAATCACTGGCCACTTTAAGGAATGGAACGCTAGTCACTTTAATAATGTTTACATATCTGGCATTACTCATTGAATATGTATAAACTGTATTCTATACTATTCTACGTTATTTTAGTCATTTAATGTTTACATAAGTGGCATTACTCATCTCATCTGTATATACTGTTTTCTATACTATTCTACGGTATCACATTCACTTAATAATGTTTACATATCTTGCATTACTCATCTCATATGTATATACTGTATTTGATACTATTCTACTGTGTCTTAGTCCGTTCCGCTCTGACATCGCTGTATGTATATAGTCTTAATTAATGCCTACTTAGATTTGTGTGTATTGGGTATGTGTTGTGTAATTTGTTAGAAATTACTTGTTAGATATTACTGCACTGTTGGAGCTAGAAGCACAAGCAATAACATCTGCTAATCACGTGTATTCGACCAAATTTTTTTTAATTTGATTTTGATTGCATTTAGGCCTACTATTGGAAACCTGACTTATTTCATCTCTCTCTCTCTCTGTAATGTGCGAGTGTGTGCACACACATACATTTGCATAAAATATGAGATATTTGCATAGTTGTCCTGCCTCATTGCTCCACATACTTTTAAAACCCCAGTGATGATCAGTGACTGTTCACTCCTTTCAGAGCCACTGACACGCAGCACAATGATGATGTCACTGATTCTACTGCTGTGGACACTGGTGCTCCTTGTTCAGGGTGAGAGACACTTTGACAACTGTGATTCATTATGGGTTTGGCTTCAGAGTTACACATTCATTAATTTAACATTTAGATTGATAGGCTATGCTTTACGATATGCTTGTTGTTGTGATAACCTTACTAATCAGCCTCACTTTTGTTTATTTTTCAGAATCATCAGCAGATATAATTCTGACCCAGTCTCCTAAATCTCAGTCTGTTAGTCCAGGAGAGACTATCTCTATCAGCTGTACAGCCAGTTCAAGTACTGGTAATTATCTCCACTGGTACCTGCAGAAACCTGGAGAAGCTCCTAAACTCCTGGTTTATGATGGTACAAACCGTCAGTCTGGGATTCCAGGTCGTTTCAGTGGGAGTGGATCTGGTAGTTCATATACTCATTACACTCTGACCATCAGTGGAGTCCAGGCTGAAGATGCAGCAGATTACTACTGTCAGCAGAGTTACAGCTTTCCATTCACACAGTGTTAGAGCGTCGTACAAAAAACTCCCTCAGCTAAAGAGGAACTGCTCTGACTCAACAGCTGCAGAGCTACAGAGTCTCCTGTATTCTAAAGTACTCAACTCCAAATAATCTAAATATGAAACTACAATACAATAATGTAATTGGTTAGACTATGGATTATGATACTGTACATATCTCTCAATATATTAAGCAAACATTTTCAATCTTTGTTTACACACCAGGACCATTAAGGATACAGAGCTGTAGAAAATATTGTTTTTAAGGACATGTTGAACAAAATTCTGAATAGGTTTAGATTTTGTGCCCATTTCAGTACACAATAGCATGAATGTTGAACCTGCCCAAACCCAACTTCCCAACTATTCATGCCCTACTCAACTTCTATACCCCTCCAACTCTGAGAGTGAATACAGTCATATCGATTGCATTCAAAAAGTACTATTTTGACATTAAGAGACAGTATATCTGTCACAAGTAAATGTAGTTCACGTAGCCATATAAAGACCTGAGAGTGAAGTCCCCAATTTGCATGTTATGCAAAGTCCAGCGTGAAGTCTGGTTTCCCCAGCCCTAGTCAGCCCTAGTCAGACACACACAGCTGCCCCAGTCCCAGAGGGTTTGAGGCTGGGAGATTGTGAGTTGTGGTGGGGTTGAAACTCAGATTTGGATGAGCAGGGTGACACTCCCAGAATAGAGCAGTACCATGCCCAGATGTTTACCTGTCCCCAGTGTTCCTTTGAGCTTGGAGTAATTGGCTTCAGTATTGGCAACATCCAGAGCCATATATTTAGAGTTAGGCCAACTTTTAGAATTTGTAATATTGTTCTAATTAAGTGATAATGCTTGGGAAGCCGGTGTTTGGAGGATATTTTGGCACTAGTGTTGTTAGGGCCGAGATGAAGTTGAGATAACAATGCTGTGTAACTGTAATATTCAGTTACATAGCATTGTTTAAATATCCCCCATGTAATGTTAATGGGGAGCTACTATGCCTGCCACAGAATGTTGAAGTGTCATGTAAATACATCATAATGCAGAAACCTCAATGTCCTATTTAGTACATGGTTCTGGTAACATCATAAAGACTGGGGAGTCTAGAGAACATGGCTTCAGTATTAGTATCACTGTAGATATCCTTTTGACTGGTATTATATTTGGCCCAATCAGCCAAGCTTTCATGGAGAGAGGTTCATTAACTGAAATGTATCAGTAACATTATTTTCCATGGCAGAGCTCTCCATTTCCTATAGTCCACGATCAGCTCCTGTGTCTTGCTCACATTGAGAGAGAGGTTGTTGTCCTGGCACCACACTGCCAAGTCTCTGACATCCTCCCTATAGGCTGTTTCATCGTTGTCGGTGATAATTGTTGATCACTACCACTGTTGTGTCGTCATCATACTTACTGATAGTGTTGAAGTCATGCCCAGCCATGCAGTCGTGGGTGAACAGGGAGTACAGAAGGGGACTATGCACGCACCCCCGAGGGGCCCCAGTGTTGAGGATCAGCGTGGCAGATGTGTGATGAGCTTCGTCGGCACTATGGTGTTGAATGCTGAGCTGTCGTCAATGAACAGCATTCTCACATAGGTCTTCCTTTTGTCCAGGTGAGAAAGGGCAGTCTGTAGTGCAATTGATATTGCGTCATCTGTGGATTTGTTGGGGCGGTATGCAAATTGGAGCGGGTCTAGGGTGTCCGGGAGGATGCTGTTGTCAGCCATGACCAGCCTTTCAAAGCACTTCATGGCTACCGACGTGAGTGCCACAAGGCGGTAATCAATTAGGCATGTTACCCTCGCTTCCTTGGGCACAGGGACTATGGTGGTCTGCTTGAAACATGTAGGTATTACAGACTCGGTCAGGGAGAGGTTGAAAATGTCAGTGAAGACACTTGACAGTTGGTCCACGCATGCTTTGAGTACACGTCCTGGTAATCCGTCTGGCCCAGCGGCTTTGTGAATGTGAATCTGTTTAACGGTTTTGTTCACATCGGCTACTGAGAGCGTTATCACACAGTCACCAAGAACAGCTGGTGTTCTCATGCATGCTTCAGTGTTGCTTGCCTCGAAGCGAGCATAGAAGGCATTTAGCTCGTCTGCACTGGCCAGCTCGCGTCTGGGTTTCCCTTTGTAGTCCGTATAGTTTTCAAGCTCTGCCACATCCGACGAGCGTCAGAACCGGTGTAGTAGGATTCAATCTTAATCCTGTATTGACGCTTTGCTTGTTTGATGGTTCATCTGAGAGCATAGTGGGATTTCTTATCAGCGTCCAGATTAGTCTCACAGTAGGCCTAACTTTGAAAATTGCTGACTTCATTTATCTGTGTGTGTGCACGTTCACGTTGCGTGTATTTGTGTAAATGATGAAAGCTTTGCATAGTTGTCCTGCCTCATTGCTCCACATACTTTTACAACCCCAGTGTTGATCAGTGACTGTTCACTCCTTTCAGAGCAACTGACACGCAGCACAATGATGATGTCACTGATTCTGGTAATCAGGCTAATCTAAAAACAAAACTCCCTAAATTCTATCAGCATATCGATTGTGCTACCAGGGCTGGAAAAACCCTAGATCATTGTTATACTAATTTCCGCGACGCGTATAAGGCCCTCCCCCGCCCCCCTTTCGGAAAAGCTGACCACGACTCCATTTTGTTGATTCCAGCCTACAAACAGAAACTAAAACAACAAGCTCCCGCGCTCAGGTCTGTTCAACGCTGGTCCGACCAATCTGAATCCACGCTTCAAGACTGCTTCGATCACGCGGATTGGAATATGTTCCGCATTGCGTCCAACAACAATATTGACGAATATGCTGATTCGGTGAGCGAGTTCATTAGGAAGTGCATTGACGATGTCGTACCCACAGCAACGATTAAAACATTCCCAAACCAGAAACCGTGGATTGACGGCAGCATTCGCGTGAAACTGAAAGCGCGAACCACTGCTTTTAACCAGGGCAAGGTGACCGGAAGCATGACCGAATACAAACAGTGTAGCTATTCTCTCCGCAAGGCAATCAAACAGGCTAAGTCCCAGTACAGAGACAAAATCGAGTCGCAATTCAACAGCTCAGACACAAGAGGTATGTGGCAGGGTCTACAGTCAATCACGGATTACAAAAAGAAAACCAGCCCCGTCGCGGACCAGGATGTCTTGCTCCCAGACAGGCTAAACAACTTTTTTGCCCGCTTTGAGGACAATACAGTGCCACTGACACGGCCCCCTACCAAAACCTGCGGGCTCTCCTTCACTGCAGCCGAGGTGAGTAAAACATTTAAACGTGTTAACCCTCGCAAGGCTGCAGGCCCAGACGGCATTCCCAGCCGCGTCCTCAGAGCATGCGCAGACCAGCTGGCTGGTGTGTTTACGGACATATTCAATCAATCCTTATCCCAGTCTGCTGTTCCCACATGCTTCAAGAGGGCCACCATTGTTCCTGTTCCCAAGAAAGCTAAGGTAACTGAGCTAAACGACTACCGCCCCGTAGCACTCACTTCCGTCATCATGAAGTGCTTTGAGAGACTAGTCAAGGACCATATCACCTCCACCCTACCGGACACCCTAGACCCACTCCAATTTGCTTACCGACCCAATAGGTCCACAGACGACGCAATCGCAACCACACTGCACACTGCCCTAACCCATCTGGACAAGAGGAATACCCATGTGAGAATGCTGTTCATCGATTACAGCTCAGCATTTAACACCATAGTACCCTCCAAACTCGTCATCAAGCTCGAGACCCTGGGTCTCGACCCCGCCCTGTGCAACTGGGTCCTGGACTTCCTGACGGGCCGCCCCCAGGTGGTGAGGGTAGGTAACAACATCTCCACCCCGCTGATCCTCAACACTGGGGCCCCACAAGGGTGCGTTCTGAGCCCTCTCCTGTACTCCCTGTTCACCCACGACTGCGTGGCCATGCACGCCTCCAACTCAATCATCAAGTTTGCGGATGACACTACAGTGGTAGGCTTGATTACCAACAACGACGAGACGGCCTACAGGGAGGAGGTGAGGGCCCTCGGAGTGTGGTGTCAGGAAAATAACCTCACACTCAACGTCAACAAAACAAAGGAGATGATTGTGGACTTCAGGAAACAGCAGAGGGAGCACCCCCCTATCCACATCGACGGGTCAGTAGTGGAGAAGGTGGAAAGTTTTAAGTTCCTCGGTGTACACATCACGGACAAACTGAATTGGTCCACCCACACAGACAGCGTTGTGAAGAAGGCGCAGCAGCGCCACTTCAACCTCAGGAGGCTGAAGAAATTCGGCTTGTCACCAAAAGCACTCACAAACTTCTACAGATGCACAATCGAGAGCATCCTGTCGGGCTGTATCACCGCCTGGTACGGCAACTGCTCCGCCCACAACCGTAAGGCTCTCCAGAGGGTAGTGAGGTCTGCAGAACGCACCACCGGGGGCAAACTACCTGCCCTCCAGGACACCTACACCACCCGATGTCACAGGAAGGCCATAAAGATCATCAAGGACAACAACCACCCAAGCCACTGCCTGTTCACCCCGCTATCATCCAGAAGGCGAGGTCAGTACAGGTGCATCAAAGCAGGGACCGAGAGACTGAAAAACAGCTTCTATCTCAAGGCCATCAGACTGTTAAACAGCCACCACTAACATTTAGCGGCCGCTGCCAACATACTGACTCAACTCCAGCCACTTTAAAAATGGGAATTGATGGAAATTATGTAAAAATGTACCACTAGCCACTTTAAACAATGCCACTTAATATAATGTTACATACCCTACATTACCCATCTCATATGTATATACTGTACTCTATATCATCTACTGCATCTTGCCATCTTTATGTAATACATGTACCACTAGCCACTTTAAACTATGCCACTTTATGTTTACATACCCTACAGTACTCATCTCATATGTATATACCGTACTCTATACCATCTACTGCATCTTGCCATGCCGTTCTGTACCACCACTCATTCATATATCTTTATGTACATATTCTTTATCCCTTTACACTTGTGTGTGTGTATAAGGTAGTAGTTGTGGAATTGTTAGGTTAGATTACTTGTTGGTTATTACTGCATTGTCGGAACTAGAAGCACAAGCATTTCGCTACACTCGCATTAACATCTGCTAACCATGTGTATGTGACTAATACAATTTGATTTGATTTGATTTGATTCTACTGCTGTGGACACTGGGGCTCCTTGTTCAGGGTGAGAGACACTTTGACTAACTTTGATTCATGATGGGTTTGGCTTCAGAGTTACACTTAGCTTCTGGTTTTGCCTGATATATTTCATGATAGAATGTGGAAGATTATCAATGTCTATTTGTTGTGATAACCTTACTAATCAGCCTTTCTTCACTTTTGTTTTATCTTTCAGAATCATCAGCAGATATAATTCTTACTCAGTCACCTAAATCTCAGTCTGTTCGCCCAGGAGAGTCTGTCTCTATCAGCTGTACAGCCAGTTCAAGTACTGGTAATGAACTTAGCTGGTACCTGCAGAAACCTGGAGAAGTTCCTAAACTCCTCGTTTATCATGGTACAACCCGTCAGTCTGGGATTCCAGGTCGTTTCAGTGGGAGTGGATCTGTTAGTCCTTATACTCATTACACTCTGACCATCAGTGGAGTCCAGGCTGAAGATGCAGCAGATTACTACTGTCAGCAGGGTTTGAGCACTCCGTTCACACAGTGTTAGAGCGCCGTACAAAAACCTCCTTCAGCTAAAGAGGAACTGTTCTGACTCAACAGCTGCAGAGCTACAGAGTCTCCCGTATTCTAGTATTCTAAACACCAATTCTTTTAAATATGACACATACTGTACATATCGCTCAAAATATTCTGCAAAAATGTTACATCTTTGTTTAACACACTGGGACCACTAAGGATACAGAGCTGTAGAAAATGCTTTCTTTTGAAGGACATGTTAAGCAAAATTCAGAATAGGTTTATATTTATGCTTCGATTTCTCTTCATATTATAAGAAGAACCCATTTCAGTACAACAACAGCATGACTGTTGACCCTGTCTGAACCCAACTATTCATGCCCTACTCAACTTCTATACGCCTCCAAACTTGAAAGAGTGAATACAGTCATATCATTTGCATTCAAGAAATACTACTTGGACATCATTATGATACAGTATATCACACGCCTTCAGTATTCGTAACATCATGAAGACCAGTGGGTTTAGAGCACATGGTTTTATTATTAGTAACATCATGAAGACCAGTGGGTTTAGAGTACATGGTTTCAGTATTAGTAACATCATGAAGACCAGTGGGTTTAGAGCACATGGTTTCAGTATTAGTAACATCATGAAGACCAGTGGGTTTAGAGCACATGGTTTCAGTATTAGTAACATCATGAAGACCAGTGGGTTTAGAGCACATGGTTTCAGTATTAGTAACATCATGAAGACCAGTGGGTTTAGAGCACATGGTTTCAGTATTAGTAACATCATGAAGACCAGTGGGTTTAGAGCACATGGTTTCAGTATTAGTAACATCATGAAGACCAGTGGGTTTAGAGCACATGGTTTCAGTATTAGTAACATCATGAAGACCAGTGGGTTTAGAGCACATGGTTTCAGTATTAGTAACATCATGAAGACCAGTGGGTTTAGAGCACATGGTTTCAGTATTAGTAACATCATGAAGACCAGTGGGTTTAGAGCACATGGTTTCAGTATTAGTAACATCATGAAGACCAGTGGGTTTAGAGCACATGGTTTCAGTATTAGTAACATCATGAAGACCAGTGGGTTTAGAGCACATGGTTTCAGTATTAGTAACATCATGAAGACCAGTGGGTTTAGAGCACATGGTTTCAGTATTAGTAACATCATGAAGACCAGTGGGTTTAGAGCACATGGTTTCAGTATTAGTAACATCATGAAGACCAGTGGGTTTAGAGCACATGGTTTCAGTATTAGTAACATCATGAAGACCAGTGGGTTTAGAGCACATGGTTTCAGTATTAGTAACATCATGAAGACCAGTGGGTTTAGAGCACATGGTTTCAGTATTAGTAACATCATGAAGACCAGTGGGTTTAGAGCACATGGTTTCAGTATTAGTAACATCATGAAGACCAGTGGGTTTAGAGCACATGGTTTCAGTATTAGTAACATCATGAAGACCAGTGGGTTTAGAGCACATGGTTTCAGTATTAGTAACATCATGAAGACCAGTGGGTTTATAATATGTCTTCAGTATTAGTAACATCATGAAGACCAGTGGGTTTAGAACACATGGTTTCAGTATTAGTAACATCATGAAGACCAGTGGGTTTAGAGCACATGGTTTCAGTATTAGTAACATCATGAAGACCAGTGGGTTTAGAGCACATGGTTTCAGTATTAGTAACATCATGAAGACCAGTGGGTTTAGAGCACATGGTTTCAGTATTAGTAACATCATGAAGACCAGTGGGTTTAGAGCACATGGTTTCAGTATTAGTAACATCATGAAGACCAGTGGGTTTAGAGCACATGGTTTCAGTATTAGTAACATCATGAAGACCAGTGGGTTTAGAGCACATGGTTTCAGTATTAGTAACATCATGAAGACCAGTGGGTTTAGAGCACATGGTTTCAGTATTAGTAACATCATGAAGACCAGTGGGTTTAGAGCACATGGTTTCAGTATTAGTAACATCATGAAGACCAGTGGGTTTAGAGCACATGGTTTCAGTATTAGTAACATCATGAAGACCAGTGGGTTTAGAGCACATGGTTTTATTATTAGTAACATCATGAAGACCAGTGGGTTTAGAGTACATGGTTTCAGTATTAGTAACATCATGAAGACCAGTGGGTTTAGAGCACATGGTTTCAGTATTAGTAACATCATGAAGACCAGTGGGTTTAGAGCACATGGTTTCAGTATTAGTAACATCATGAAGACCAGTGGGTTTAGAGCACATGGTTTCAGTATTAGTAACATCATGAAGACCAGTGGGTTTAGAGCACATGGTTTCAGTATTAGTAACATCATGAAGACCAGTGGGTTTAGAGCACATGGTTTCAGTATTAGTAACATCATGAAGACCAGTGGGTTTATAATATGTCTTCAGTATTAGTAACATCATGAAGACCAGTGGGTTTAGAACACATGGTTTCAGTATTAGTAACATCATGAAGACCAGTGGGTTTAGAGCACATGGTTTCAGTATTAGTAACATCATGAAGACCAGTGGGTTTAGAGCACATGGTTTCAGTATTAGTAACATCATGAAGACCAGTGGGTTTAGAGCACATGGTTTCAGTATTAGTAACATCATGAAGACCAGTGGGTTTAGAGCACATGGTTTCAGTATTAGTAACATCATGAAGACCAGTGGGTTTAGAGCACATGGTTTCAGTATTAGTAACATCATGAAGACCAGTGGGTTTAGAGCACATGGTTTCAGTATTAGTAACATCATGAAGACCAGTGGGTTTAGAGCACATGGTTTCAGTATTAGTAACATCATGAAGACCAGTGGGTTTAGAGCACATGGTTTCAGTATTAGTAACATCATGAAGACCAGTGGGTTTAGAGCACATGGTTTCAGTATTAGTAACATCATGAAGACCAGTGGGTTTAGAGCACATGGTTTCAGTATTAGTAACATCATGAAGACCAGTGGGTTTAGAGCACATGGTTTCAGTATTAGTAACATCATGAAGACCAGTGGGTTTAGAGCACATGGTTTCAGTATTAGTAACATCATGAAGACCAGTGGGTTTAGAGCACATGGTTTCAGTATTAGTAACATCATGAAGACCAGTGGGTTTAGAGCACATGGTTTCAGTATTAGTAACATCATGAAGACCAGTGGGTTTAGAGCACATGGTTTCAGTATTAGTAACATCATGAAGACCAGTGGGTTTAGAGCACATGGTTTCAGTATTAGTAACATCATGAAGACCAGTGGGTTTATAATATGTCTTCAGTATTAGTAACATCATGAAGACCAGTGGGTTTAGAACACATGGTTTCAGTATTAGTAACATCATGAAGACCAGTGGGTTTAGAGCACATGGTTTCAGTATTAGTAACATCATGAAGACCAGTGGGTTTAGAGCACATGGTTTCAGTATTAGTAACATCATGAAGACCAGTGGGTTTAGAGCACATGGTTTCAGTATTAGTAACATCATGAAGACCAGTGGGTTTAGAGCACATGGTTTCAGTATTAGTAACATCATGAAGACCAGTGGGTTTAGAGCACATGGTTTCAGTATTAGTAACATCATGAAGACCAGTGGGTTTAGAGCACATGGTTTCAGTATTAGTAACATCATGAAGACCAGTGGGTTTAGAGCACATGGTTTCAGTATTAGTAACATCATGAAGACCAGTGGGTTTAGAGCACATGGTTTCAGTATTAGTAACATCATGAAGACCAGTGGGTTTAGAGCACATGGTTTCAGTATTAGTAACATCATGAAGACCATTGGGTTTAGAGCACATGGTTTTATTATTAGTAACATCATGAAGACCAGTGGGTTTAGAGTACATGGTTTCAGTATTAGTAACATCATGAAGACCAGTGGGTTTAGAGCACATGGTTTCAGTATTAGTAACATCATGAAGACCAGTGGGTTTAGAGCACATGGTTTCAGTATTAGTAACATCATGAAGACCAGTGGGTTTAGAGCACATGGTTTCAGTATTAGTAACATCATGAAGACCAGTGGGTTTAGAGCACATGGTTTCAGTATTAGTAACATCATGAAGACCAGTGGGTTTAGAGCACATGGTTTCAGTATTAGTAACATCATGAAGACCAGTGGGTTTATAATATGTCTTCAGTATTAGTAACATCATGAAGACCAGTGGGTTTAGAACACATGGTTTCAGTATTAGTAACATCATGAAGACCAGTGGGTTTAGAGCACATGGTTTCAGTATTAGTAACATCATGAAGACCAGTGGGTTTAGAGCACATGGTTTCAGTATTAGTAACATCATGAAGACCAGTGGGTTTAGAGCACATGGTTTCAGTATTAGTAACATCATGAAGACCAGTGGGTTTAGAGCACATGGTTTCAGTATTAGTAACATCATGAAGACCAGTGGGTTTAGAGCACATGGTTTCAGTATTAGTAACATCATGAAGACCAGTGGGTTTAGAGCACATGGTTTCAGTATTAGTAACATCATGAAGACCAGTGGGTTTAGAGCACATGGTTTCAGTATTAGTAACATCATGAAGACCAGTGGGTTTAGAGCACATGGTTTCAGTATTAGTAACATCATGAAGACCAGTGGGTTTAGAGCACATGGCTTCAGTATTAGTATCACTGTAGATATCCTTTTGACTGGTACCAAATGTGGCCCAATCAGCTAAGCATTCATTCAGAGAGGTTCATTAACTGAAATGTATCAGTAGCATTATTTTTCACGATACCTGTGTGGATCTATACTCTCCTGGACGTCTGGACTCTGCAAGGTAGCCACCATCCTGCTCTACCTCAGCCTGTACGCTATCATGCGATTTGTCACTCCAGGTGCTCTACCTGCAGATGTGGATCCGGCTGGTGCGCAAGGGGGAGGTGGCACTGCTCCTGGCCCGGTGGGGGCTCGCATGCGGCCTGACTGCTCAAGCGGTGACCACTCGCGAAGTGGGCGATGAGTGCCGCCAAGACACGGGCTGGGGTTCATCATCCCGTTCTCTGTGCTGGTCACATCCTACTGCTGCCTCCACGGGCTGGTGAACCAAGTTGACGCAGCAGATCACAAGTGTAGTGGTTGCATTCTTCATCCTCTGGATCCCTGTGATCCATCAACGTGGTGGACATCGCCGGAATGGTGCTGTGTCTGTCTGAAGTCGGTCTCTGCAGGTTTGACTAAAGGGATGTGGCGGGCATGCCAACCCATAACTCTAACCCTCACCCTACCCATAACCAAACCCCTTAACCCTAACCGTAACAAATTAGGGTACTCACAAAATAAAAAAAACGTACTGTGTTTTGGTTTGGTGTTTAGAGCAGACAATTTTGATATTTTGTCCTGTATAGCCTATAATCATAGGATAGCCGAGATTAGTTCCTTTGGTGGCCTATATCCCTTCAAGTATGACCTCCATTGGTCAAATCCTAAATTCTATTACGTCTGTCAGCTTTCAAATGCATAAATAAATGGATTTAGTTTTCATGAATACATTGATTTGTTGTTTATCTTACAGTACATCAACTTCTGCTCTGGTTCAGAGGAGCTCCAACATCCCATAAAGTGTTGGACTATTTCATCATACTTGTGAAGTTGACTCATTCTTTGTCAAAATCTTGACAGGCATTTGAGCAGTGAGCACAATGGAAAAACACACTCAAGATCTATGCAACAACATTTGTGGCTGAATAGATCAATAAAAGAACGCATTTCAAACCTCTAACCAGTCTGATGCCCAACATGGGTTCAACCATGTCAGTTTCAGTCTAAACCGCAACAAGAAGTTACCAACACTGCCAAGCATCATGATGATGAGGCTGGAGACACGTTTCTTCTTAAAGTCCATGATTTTGACAACTTGTGTCAACAGTGGACTAATGAAAACATGTCCAAAAGATAGTTTGGAGCAGGGTTGGAGCACTCCGTGCACACAGTGTTAGAGCGCCGTACAAAAACCTCCCTCAGCTAAAGAGGAACTGAGTCTCCCTTATTCTAAAGTATTCTAAACACCAATTCATCACAATATGACACTACAATAATGTAATTGGTTAAACGTGTCTATGGATTATGATACTGTACATATCTCTCAATATATTCTGCAAAAATGTTAAATCTTTGTTTAACACACTGGGACCACTTAGTATACAGAACTGTAGATAATGATTTATTTTGAAGGACATGTTGAACAAAATTCAGAATAGGTGTAGATTTATTTTCACGCTTTGATTTATCTTCATACTGTAAGAAGCAGTCTTTTCATTACACAATAGCATGAATGTGGATCCTGTCTGAACCCAACTATTCATGCCCTGCTCAACTTCTATACCCCTCCAACCTTGAAGGAGTGAATACAGTCATATCGATTCCATTCAAGAAGTACTACTTTAATAAGATTATTATACATGTCACAAATAAATGTAGTCTACATACTGTATACAAAGCCATAAAAAGACTGTGAATTCCCCGGTTTAAACGTTATGCAAAGTCCAGTGTAAAGTCTGCTTCCACAGCCCATGTTCAGTTCTTTAGTCAGACACACAGCTGTCCCAGTCCCAGAGGATTTGAGGCTGAGTGATTGTGAGCTCTGGTTGGGTTGAAACTCAGATTTACATGGGCAGGATGACCGCAACACTCCCAGAATAGAGCAGTACCATGGCCAGATGTTCACCTGTTAACAGAGAGTTCCATTGAGCTTGGAGCACATGGCTTCAGTATTGGCAACATCCACAGCCATATATTTAGAGAGTTAGGCCAACTTTTAGAATTTGTAATATTGTTCTAATTCTAGACATTCAGTTACACAGCATTGTTGTAATGTTAATGGGGAGCTACTATGCCTGCCACAGAATGTTGAAGTGTCATGTAAATATATCATAATGCAGAAACCTCAATGTCCCCTCTAATACATGGTTCTGGTAACATCATAAAGACTGATGAGTCTAGAGAACATGGCTTCAGTATTAGTATCACTGTAGATATCATTTTGACTGGCACCAAATGTGGCCCAATCAGCCAAACATTCATTGAGAGAGGTTGATTGAGTAAAATGTTTTTGTAAAATCACTTTCCAGGGCAGAGCTCACCATTCTTTATGAAAATGCAAAAAATCAAAAGATCTCAATGTCTAATGGTAAAACTCTTTAAATAATGATATCCAGGCAAACCATTTAAAATATTGAACGTCTTTATTATCTCAACATGTCAGAACCAACAGCATTACAGTAATAAGGTTCAGAACACATGTGATATGAAAGCAGAGCAGATCTATTTGACATCAGAATCAGACATATATTCTGTTGTTTGTTCCATTATGCTAAATGTTCCAGCTGGAGGAAGGATTCCCACACAGGATCCAGCCCAGCATTAGACCAGTGTGCTTGTATTGCTGGAACAGTAAGAAGGAGAGGTGCAGAGTAAAAGCAGTGGTGTCAGAGGGGGGAGCTCATTAATCAGAACACTGGTCTCTCCTCAGTGTCTCAGAGAGAGGAGACTGGGAGCCCTGGGTGGCCTCACAGGTCACAGAGCCCACCTTCTTCCACTGGTCGACAGGGAGGGTCAGGGTGCTGCTCCAGCTGTAGTGGCCGTCCTTCTCCAGGACCCCGGGGCTCCCGGTCACCTCCCAGGTGTTGCTGCTGCTACCGTCCACCTTCCAGCTCAGCTTCCAGTCTGAGGGGAAGCCCTTGTTGGCCAGGCACATGAGAGTGGCCTTGCCCTGCTGCAGCTCCACACTGGAGGGGGACAGGACTGTCAAGGTGGGACGAACATCACCTAAAAGACAGGTAGGAAGTTAAAGAGAGGGGAACTTTCAATCAGCCTGAATTGAATGGGGACATTTTAAGATAGTTAAAGAGTGTGATGGCTGTGATAGGAGAAAACTGAGCATGGATCAACAACATTATACGGTAGTTACTCCTCAATACAGTACTAACCTACATGACAGAATGAAAAGAAGGAAGCCTGTGCAGAATACAAATATTCCAAACCATTCAACCTGTTTGTAATAAGGCACTAAAGTAAAACTGCAAAAATGTGGCAGAAAAATGAACTTTATGTCCTGAATACAAAGTGTTATGTTTGGGGCAAATCCAAAAAAACACATCACTCAGTACCACTCTTCATATTTTCAAGCATGGTGGAGGCTCCATGTTATGGGTATGCTTGTCATCGGCAAGGACTCTAGAGTTTTTTTGGGGGATAAATTAAATGGAATAGAGCTAAGCACAGACAAAATCTTAGAGAAAAGTTGGTTCAGTCTGCTTTCCACCAGAAACTGGGAGACAAATTAATCTTCCAGCAGGACAATAACTTAAAACACAAGACCAAATATACACTGGAGTTCCTTACCAAGATGACATTGAATGTTTCTGAGTGGCCTTTAACTTCTCTAGGGTAGGGGGCAGCATTTTCACGTTTGGATGAAAAGCATACCCAAATTCAACTGCCAGTTACTCATCCCCAGGAGATAAGATATGCATATTATTAGTAGATTTGGATAGAAAACACTCTGAAGTTTCTAAAACTGTTTGAATCATGTCTGTGAGAATAACAGAACTTATTTAGCAGGCGAAACCCAGAGGACAAACCATTCAGATTTTTTGTTGTTGTTGAGGTCACTGTCTTTTCAATGAGGTTTCATTGGGAAACCAGATTTCTAAGCGAATTGCTTGCAGTTCCTACGGCTTCCACTGGATGCCAACAGTCTTGAGAAATAGGTTGAGGTTATTCCTTTGTGTAATGAAGAAATACGGCCATCTTGAAGTCGAGGCACCCCAGGTGTCCTGGACATGCGCTTCAATCAAACAGAAGGCATGCTACATATCGTTTTAGTCCTGTATTGAACACATATCATCCCGTCTTCAATTTGATCGATTATTAACGTAAAAAAATACCTAAAGTTGTATTATAAAAGTAGTTTGACATTTTTTGGCAAGTTTACAGGTAACCTTTGAGATATTTTGTCGTCACATTTGAGCAAGTTGGAACCGGTGTTTTTCTGGATCAAACGCGCCAAATAAATGGACATTTTGGATACATATCGACGGAATTAATCGAACAAAAGGACCATTTGTGATGTTTATGGGACATATTGGAGTGCCAACAACAGAAGCTCGTCAAAGGTAAGGCATGAATTATATTTTTATTTCTGCGTTTTGTGTCGCGCCTGCTGGGTTGAAATGTTTTCTCTCTTTTGTTTACCTTAAGTGCTATGCTCAGATAATAGCATCGTATGCTTTCGCTGAAAAGCAGATTTGAATTCTGACATGTTGGCTGGATTCACAACCAGTGTAGCTTTAATTTGGTATATTTCATGTGTGATTTAATGAAAGTTTGATTTTATAGTAATTTTCATAGTAAATCATTTTAATTTGGCGCTCTGCATTTTCTCAGGCTTTTTGCCAAGTGATACAGTAGGTCAGTCTTGCCTAAACTCAGATTTTTGGATATAAATATGAACTTTACCGAACAAAAAATACATGTATTGTGTAACATGAAGTCCTATGAGTGTCATCTGATGAAGATTATCAAAGGTTAGTGATTCATTTTATCTCTATTTCTGCATTTTGTTACTGCTCTCTTTAGCTGGAAAAATTGCTCTTTTTCTGTGACTTGGCTCATACCTAACATAATCGTTTGGTGTGCTTTCGTCGTAAAACCTTTTTGAAATCGGACACTTTGGCTGGATTTACAACAAGTGTAGCTTTACAATGGTGTAAAATACTTGTATGCTTGAGGAATTTAAATTATGGGATTTCTGTTGTTTTGAATTTGGCGCCCTGCAGATTCACTGGCTGTTGACGAGGTGGGACGCTACCGTCCCACATACCCTAGAGAGATTAAGTAGTTACAGTTTTGAACTTAGATCGTTGACAAAAATATGACGCTACCGTCCCACATACCATAGAGAGATTAAGTAGTTACAGTTTTGAACTTAGATCGTTGACAAAAATATGACAATCCAGTAGAATCCCGTCTTGTTACACAACAAAATGTGGAAAAAGTCACACATGTCCACATTTTTTACATTATTATTAATAAAAAGATCTGTCAGCGGTATTTTGCGGAAGAGTCACACTGTCTGGAACATTCTCCCTAGTAAGTGGTACCTACTCCACGGAGCAAGCATATGCTAGGCAGGACGTTAGATACTCTAGTGCGTTCAAACAGTATCGTCAGTGTTTAATTGATTTTAGCTGCCGGTTATTGGCGGGACACGCAGAAGGTATGTTTGTAAATTAATTTGATCAAGCTATGTAGCCTTTTGATTCATTCTTGATGAATAAATACAACGGAAATGTTTTGTTGATTCTTTGTAATACTCGCCACCTAGCAATTTTATCAGGTTGGCTTTAGCTAGCCAGCTAGAATGGTTCTCAATCTCCCGTCCTCATAATTAGCTACCAATCTCTTGCCCTCAGAACAGCCCAGCCTCAATTCGTCAGGGCATGGACTCTACAAGGTGTTGAACGTGTTCCACAAGGATGCTGGCCCATGTTGACTCCAATGCTTGTCACAGTTGTGTCAAGTTGGCTGGATGTCTTTTGAGTGGTGGACCATTCTTGAAACAAAAGTTGAGCATGAAAAACCCAGCAACGTTGCAGTTCTTAATATAAACCGGTGTGCCTGGCACCTACTACCTACCATACCCCATTCAAAGGCGATTCAATCTTTTGTTTTGCCAATTCACCTTCTGAATGGCACATAATACACAATCCATGTCTCAATTGTCTCTGCAGGAGCAGTATTGAGTAACTTGGATAAAGGTGCCCATTTCAAACGGCCTCGTACTCAATTCTTGCTCGTACAATATGCATATTATTATCACTATCGGATAGAAAACACTCTCTAGTTTCTAAAACCGTTTGAATTATATCTGTGAGTAAAACAGAACTCATTTTGCAGCAAACTTCCTGATCAGGAAGTGGAAAATCTGAAAACGATGCTCTGTTCTAGGGCCTGCCTATAAATGGGCTTGAGATTTATGACTATACATGCACGTCATACAACTTCCACTAGATGTCAATAGGCAGTGAGAGAAGAAATGGAGTGTTTATCTTGGTCTGAGGTGGAATAAAAGCTCTTGGCATGACGTGTCAACCATTTCCTGTTTTCTGGAAAGCGCGAGAAGGAGCCTGGGATTGCCTTCTGGAAAGCTGTAGTTATAGACCACTAATATCTCCGGCTTTGATTTTATTTGATAAATGTGACAATATCATCGTAAAGTATGTTTTTTCAATATAGTTTTATTAGATTATTGAAATTTATTCGGGACATTAGGCGTGTTGCGTTGTGTGCCTTTGTTCAGGAAGGAGAGCTTCGCGCTACTTTGATAGCTTTCCGTGCTAATTGACTGGAGAAGAGGACGTTCTAAAACCAAACAACGATTGTTCACGACAAAGGACCCCTTGTACAACATTCTGATGGAAGATCATCAAAAGTAGGACCCATTTTATGATGCTATTTCATATATCTGTCGAACTTGTGTACTATTAGTTTTGCGCCCAGGTTTTGGGCACTCTCTCGCCATAACGTAAGCCTTATGTCGTAATGAAGTTATTTTTAAAATTCTAACACGGCGATTGCATTAAGAACTAGTGTATCTATCATTTCCTATACAACATGTATTTTTTAGTAAAGGTTATGAATAGTTATTTGGTCAGAACAGGTGAGTGACATAAACACACCCGGACAATCTGGGAAGAATATGCTACGTTAGCACAATGTATAACCACTGATATCAGCTCTAAATATGCACATTTTCGAACAAACCATATATGTATTGTGTAATATGATGTTAGAGGACTGTCATCTGATGAAGTTTATGAAGATTAGTGAAATAATTAATATCTTTTGCTGGTTTATTAGCTATTGCTACCGTTTGCCTTGAATCAATGCTGTTGTGTGTTTGGCTATTGTAGTAAGCTAATATAACGCTATATTGTGTTTTCGCTGTAAAACACTAAAAAAATCGGAAATATTGGCTGTATTCACAAGATCTTTGTCTTTCATTTGCTATACAACATGTATTTTTCAGAAATGTTTTATGATGAGTATTTAGGTATTTCACGTTGGTGTCTGTAATTACTCTGGCTGCTTCGGTGCTTTTTGTGACGGTAGCTGTGATGGTAGCTGCAATGTAAAACTGATTTATACCTGAAATATGCACATTTTTCGAACAAAACATAGATTTATTGTATAACATGTTATAAGACTGTCATCTGATGAAGTTGTTTCTTGGTTAGTTTGGTTGGTTCAAGGTTAGTTTGGTTGGTTTTGTGCATGCTACCTGTGCTGTGAAAAATGTCTGTGCTTTTTTCTATCTGGAGGTGAGTTAACATAAATATACGTGGTGTTTTCCCTGTAAAACATTTAAAAAATCGGACATGTTGGCTGGATTCACAAGATGTGTATCTTTCATTAGCTCTATTGGACTTGTTAATGTGTGAAAGTTAAGAAGGAGAAGGAGAGCGGGAGCAGGCGTGACAGAACAAACCCAAGGAGGGAAGTTGTGGGAGGTGCCTCTGCGACAGTTGAAGTAAGCATGTCTCCAACCCCCATATCACACACTCACAAGCTGAAAAGATGTGTGTACATTGAACAATCAATTGGTGAGAGAGGGACTCAAGTATCACATTTATTTGTACATATCCACTGTGTACATGATTTGTGGCAAATCTGTTTCAATCATGTCTTTGGTCACTTTCACGTGGGTCAAACAAAAACACCCTAATGATTGGTAGACAATAGAGTCTCCCGCATTGCAGGTGATGGCTGCAAGTTACAACTGGTGAGGAGGAACTGCAGAAACTTGCAGTCGACTACAGTCAAAACTTCATGACCTTTGATGAAATGGTTTTTGTAAAGTCCCAGCAGTTGTTATGTAGGCTAAAGTCAGAATCCCCCCCCCCCCCCATAATGCAACACACTTTGGAAAACGTGTTCAATGATGGTCATGGACTTGACAAAAGTGATCTTATCGAACACGCTCATTTTCTCTTTTCTGTCTTCTGCCTTGTTAGCTTAGAACGAATAGATGAGTCTAGAATCTAGATTCACTGCGAATAGTATTGAAAGACCCACCATCCACATTGAATAATCAGTCATGTGTGGATCTGACCAAGTTTACAAAGACTCAGTGAGACTTTATAAGGACTGTGAATTATGGTTGGAAAGAATGTTTGAGATGTTGACAGTTACTGTAAAAGGTTGAGGTTTCAACTAATAAAAGATCCTATTTGGACAGTGAAACTAACTCAATCAAGAAACAAAGGAGAGAATAAATAGAGGGATAGAAGAAGGAAAGTCAATGAAGAGATGAAGGGAGAAAGTTGGTAGGCTATATATGAGAACTGATAGTCTCTTCCCACTCTTTATACAAATGACCAGTTATTGTCAATATCTTCCAAATTAAGATAACATAAGATAGCAGTCATGGTAGATTTATGCTAGAATCTGTGGCAGGGAGGAAATTAAAAGTGCAATCATTCCACTGGGCAGATGTCATTTCAATGTCTGTTCCACGTTGGTTCAACATAATTTCATTGAAATGACGTGGAAACGTGGAGTAGCGGTCTAAGGCACTGCATCGCAGTGATTGAGGCGTCATTACAGACCTGGGTTCGATCCCAGGCTGTGTCACAGCCGGCCGTGACAGGGAGACCCATGAGGCGTTGCACAATTGGCCCAGCATCTTCCGGGTTAGGTGAGAGTTTGGCCGGCCTGGATTTCTTTGTCCCATCACGCTCTAGCGACTCCTTGTGGAGGAATGGGCGCCTGCAAGCTGACTTCGGTTGCCAGCTGGACAGTGTTTCCTCCGACACATTGCTGTGGCTGGCTTCCGAGTTCAGCGAGCAGTGTGTCAAGAAGCAGTGCGGCTTGGCAGGATTGTGTTTCGGAGGACGCATGGCTCTCGACCTTCGCCTCTCCTGGGTCCATAGGGGAGTTGCTGTGATGGGACAAGACTGTAACTACAAATTGGGAAGAAAAGGGGGTAAATCTGCAACAAAAAACACACACACACACAGCTCATCAGGAGGAATCTGACCAGAGGCAGTTAACCCACACCTTTCACTTATTATCACTCTATGACATGAGATCTCTCATCTTTCATCGACCATGGAGCACCTGAACTCCTCCAGCACCTCCAGCATGGACCCCACCTCCCTGGATTTAGGCCCCCTGATTTTGAACATCGTCCTGGGGCTGTGCTGTGCGCTGGGCCTCCCTGATAACATAGCGGTTCTGGTGGTCATCATGCGCAGCTCGTCCCGACACCCCAACTTTACCCTGTGTCTCATGCTGAACCTGGCGTCCTACGACATCTTGTGCATGGCCACGATACCTGTGTGGATCTATACTCTCCTGCCTGGCTGGACTCCGGGCCACCTGCAAGCTGTCTGTATAGCCTGTACTTTCTATGTATCCATATGGTAGCCTAGATTTGTTCCTTTGGTGATCTAACCCCCATTCAAGCTTGACCTCCATTGGTAAAATCCAGCTTTCCCATGCATGAATATATTGATTTCGTATTTTATTTCTCTTACAGTAGGCTACATATAGGCTACTTCTGCTTTCGTTCAGAGGAGCTCCAACTTCCCATAAAGTATTAAACTACTTCATCACACTTGTTAAGTTGCCTCAAAATCTTGACAGGTATTTTTCTATTGAGCACCATGGAAAAACACATTAGATATATCCAACAACATTTCTGCTTAAACAGATAAATAAAAGGATGCATTTCATACCTTGCACCACTCTGATGCCCAACATGGGTTCAACCATGTCCGTTTCATTCTAAGCCACAACAAGAAGTGAGACAACTTGTCAGCACGGCCAAACAAAATGTTTCTGGACCAAATGAAGGTAGAACTTGTGATATGTCAGATGTAACACATTTGGTACACAGACAGACAACTTTATCCCCACCCAAAGGACCATGTCTTTTGGTTCAAAATGAGAGAAAAGGCTGAATCATCAACATAAATTGATACTGTAAACCATGTATTCAACACTATAGGCTATATTTCTATATGAAAGAGAAGCCCTCAACACCTCTGATATGAGGTATGACTGCTATGACTGTCAGTCCTCCCTCCTATCATTAGTCCCCAGTGTAGATGCAAGGATTGACAGACCATGAGATTGACATGATACTGTAGTTTAAAACATATTTTGAAACTAGAAACAGTTTTTTGGGGTTATGATAGGGTGGTGAAAACCGTGAGCTGAAGCACACCCCAATAATGCTTGAATAGGTGCTGACTAATGGAAAGTAAACTGGATAAAAATAAATAAAGTTGTACACTACATATGCTCCCAACAACTGAATGGGTATATAGAGTTTGTAGTTTTCATTTCATACGGATCTGGGGGAGCTTGAACTTTTAGAAAAACACACTCCACACATCACACAAACTGCCATTACACAGTCTGGTCAGAGGAGGGGGACAGAGCACCACTACTGTCCATCTTGAGAAGGTTTGAAACATACAGAGGCAGTAATTCTACTGTTAAACTTAATTGACCTTCTGAGACTGACAACCACTGTTGATGGACATAAACCACCGTGTAAGTGAGTCAAAGTAGACCTCCTTTAAGATATAGTTGTTATATTGTGTGGTTTATGAGTTCAGTATTCTCAAATGTAATATACAGTAGGCCTACCTTTGGAAACTGTTGACTTATTTTATCTGTGTGGTGTATTTGCGTGACATATTGGGGTTTTGCATAGCTGTCCTGCCTCAATGCTCCACATACTTTTAAAACCCCAGGATTGATCAGTGACTGTTCACTCCTTTCAGAGCCACTGACACGCAGCACAATGATGATGTCACTGATTCTACTGCTGTGGACACTGGGGCTCCTTGTTCAGGGTGAGATACACTTTGACTAACTTTGATTCATGATGGGTTTGGCTTCAGAATTAAACTTTTGTGAATATTGAAGATATTAATAAAAACAAATCTGGTTTTGCCTGATATGTTTCATGATAGAATGTGGAAGATTATCAATGTCTATTTGTTGTGATAACCTTACTAATCAGCCTTTCTTCACTTTTGTTTATTTTTCAGAATCATCAGCAGATATAATTCTTACTCAGTCTCCTAAATCTCAGTCTGTTAGCCCAGGAGAGACTGTCTCTATCAGCTGTACAGCCAGTTCAAGTACTGGTAATAATCTCCAGTGGTACCTGCAGAAACCTGGAGATGCTCCTAAACTCCTGGTTTATCATGGTGCAACCCGTCAGTCTGGGATTCCAGGTCGTTTCAGTGGGCGTGGATCTGGTAGTCCTTATACTCATTACACTCTGACCATCAGTGGAGTCCAGGCTGAAGATGCAGGAGATTACTACTGTCAGCAGGGTTTGAGCACTCCGTTCACACAGTGTTAGAACGTCGTACAAAAACCTCCTTCAGCTAAAGAGGAACTGCTCTGACTCAACAGCTGCAGAGCTACAGAGTCTCCTGTATTCTAGTAATCTAAACACCAATTCTTTTAAATATGACACATACTGTACATATCTCTCAGTATATTCTGCAAACATGTTAAATCTTTGTAAACACACTGGGACCACTAAGGATACAGAGCTGTAGAAAATGCTTTCTTTTGAAGGACATGTTAAGCAAAATTCAGAATAGGTTTAGATTTACGCTTCGATTTCTCTTCATATTGTAAGAAGAACCCATTTCAGTACACAACAGCATGACTGTTGACCCTGTCTGAACCCAACTAGTCATGCCCTACTCAACTTCTATACGCCTCCAAACTTGAAAGAGTGAATACAGTCATATCATTTGCATTCAAGAAATACTACTTTGACATCATTATGATACAGTATATCACACGGCTTCAGTAATAGTAACATCATGAAGACCAGTGGGTTTAGAGCACATGGTTTCAGTATTAGTAACATCATGAAGACCAGTGGGTTTAGAGCACATGGTTTCAGTATTAGTAACATCATGAAGACCAGTGGGTTTAGAGCACATGGTTTCAGTATTAGTAACATCATGAAGACCAGTGGGTTTAGAGCACATGGTTTCAGTATTAGTAACATCATGAAGACCAGTGGGTTTAGAGCACATGGTTTCAGTATTAGTAACATCATGAAGGCCAGTGGGTTTAGACCACATGGCTTCAGTATTAGTAACATCATGAAGACCAGTGGGTTTAGACCACATCGTTTCAGTATTAGTAACATCATGAAGACCAGTGGGTTTAGACCACATGGTTTCAGTATTAGTAACATCATGAAGACCAGTGGGTTTAGAGCACATGGTTTCAGTATTAGTAACATCATGAAGACCAGTGGGTTTAGAGCACATCGTTTCAGTATTAGTAACATCATGAAGACCAGTGGGTTTAGAGTACATAGTTTCAGTATTAGTAACATCATGAAGACCAGTGGGTTTAGAGCACATGGTTTCAGTATTAGTAACATCATGAAGACCAGTGGGTTTAGAACACATGTCTTCAGTATTAGTAACATCATGAAGACCAGTGGGTTTAGAGCACATGGTTTCAGTATTAGTAACATCATGAAGACCAGTGGGTTTAGACCACATGGTTTCAGTATTAGTAACATCATGAAGACCAGTGGGTTTTGAGCATATGGTTTCAGTATTAGTAACATCATGAAGACCAGTGGGTTTTGAGCACATGGTTTCAGTATTAGTAACATCATGAAGACCAGTGGGTTTAGAGTACATGGTTTCAGTATTAGTAACATCATGAAGACCAGTGGGTTTAGAGCACATGGTTTCAGTATTAGTAACATCATGAAGACCAGTGGGTTTAGAGCACATGGTTTCAGTATTAGTAACATCATGAAGACCAGTGGGTTTTGAGCACATGGTTTCAGTATTAGTAACATCATGAAGACCAGTGGGTTTAGAGCACATGGTTTCAGTATTAGTAACATCATGAAGACCAGTGGGTTTAGAGTACATGGTTTCAGTATTAGTAACATCATGAAGACCAGTGGGTTTAGAGTACATGGTTTCAGTATTAGTAACATCATGAAGACCAGTGGGTTTAGAGCACATGGTTTCAGTATTAGTAACATCATGAAGACCAGTGGGTTTAGAGCACATGGTTTCAGTATTAGTAACATCATGAAGACCAGTGGGTTTAGAGCACATGGTTTCAGTATTAGTAACATCATGAAGACCAGTGGGTTTAGAGCACATGGTTTCAGTATTAGTAACATCATGAAGGCCAGTGGGTTTAGACCACATGGCTTCAGTATTAGTAACATCATGAAGACCAGTGGGTTTAGACCACATCGTTTCAGTATTAGTAACATCATGAAGACCAGTGGGTTTAGACCACATGGTTTCAGTATTAGTAACATCATGAAGACCAGTGGGTTTAGAGCACATGGTTTCAGTATTAGTAACATCATGAAGATCAGTGGGTTTAGAGCACATCGTTTCAGTATTAGTAACATCATGAAGACCAGTGGGTTTAGAGTACATAGTTTCAGTATTAGTAACATCATGAAGACCAGTGGGTTTAGAGCACATGGTTTCAGTATTAGTAACATCATGAAGACCAGTGGGTTTAGAACACATGTCTTCAGTATTAGTAACATCATGAAGACCAGTGGGTTTAGAGCACATGGTTTCAGTATTAGTAACATCATGAAGACCAGTGGGTTTAGACCACATGGTTTCAGTATTAGTAACATCATGAAGACCAGTGGGTTTTGAGCACATGGTTTCAGTATTAGTAACATCATGAAGACCAGTGGGTTTTGAGCACATGGTTTCAGTATTAGTAACATCATGAAGACCAGTGGGTTTAGAGTACATGGTTTCAGTATTAGTAACATCATGAAGACCAGTGGGTTTAGAGCACATGGTTTCAGTATTAGTAACATCATGAAGACCAGTGGGTTTAGAGCACATGGTTTCAGTATTAGTAACATCATGAAGACCAGTGGGTTTTGAGCACATGGTTTCAGTATTAGTAACATCATGAAGACCAGTGGGTTTAGAGCACATGGTTTCAGTATTAGTAACATCATGAAGACCAGTGGGTTTAGAGTACATGGTTTCAGTATTAGTAACATCATGAAGACCAGTGGGTTTAGAGTACATGGTTTCAGTATTAGTAACATCATGAAGACCAGTGGGTTTAGAGCACATGGTTTCAGTATTAGTAACATCATGAAGACCAGTGGGTTTAGAGCACATGGTTTCAGTTTTAGTAACATCATGAAGACCAGTGGGTTTAGAGCACATGGCTTCAGTATTAGTATCACTGTAGATATCCTTTTGACTGGTACCAAATTTGGCCCAATCAGCTAAGCATTCATTCAGAGAGGTTCATTATCTGAAATGTATCAGTAGCATTATTTTTCACAATACCTGTGTGGATCTATACTCTCCTGGACCGCTGGACTCTGCAAGCTAGCCACCATCCTGCTCTACCTCAGCCTGTACGGTATCATGCTATTCACTTCATGTGCTCTACTTGCAGATGTGGAACCGGCTGGGGCTTAAGGGGGAGGTGGCACTGCTCTTGGCCCTGTGGGGGCTTGCATGCGGTCGGACTGCTCAAGCGGTGACCACTCGCGAAGTGGGCGATGAGTGCCGCCAAGACACGGGCTGGGGTTCATGATCCTGTTCTCTGTGCTGGTCACATCCTACTGCTGCCTCCAAGGGCTGGTGAACCAAGTTGATGCAGCAGATCACCAGTGTAGTGGTTGCATTCTTCATCCTCTGGATCCCTGTGATCCATCAGCGTGGTGGACATCGCCGGAATGGTGCTGTGTCTGTCTGAAGTCGGTCTCTGCAGGTTTGACTAAAGGGATGTGGCGGGCATGCCAACCCATAACTCTAACCCTCACCCTACCCATAACCAAACCCCTTAAGCCTAACCGTAACAAATTAGGGTACTCACAAAATAAAAAAAACGTACTGTGTTTTGGTTTGGTGTTTAGAGCAGACAATTTTGATATTTTGTCCTCAACAAACCCCACTTTTTGGGTTGCTGACTCTGGGTCTGTATAGCCTAGAATCATAGGATAGCCGAGATTAGTTCCTTTGGTGGTCTATCTCCCTTCAAGTATGGCCTCCATTGGTCAAATCCTAAATTCTATTATGTCTGTCAGCTTTCAAATGCATAAATAAATGGATTTAGTTTTCATGAATACATTGATTTGTTGTTTATCTTACAGTACATCTACTTCTGCTCTGGTTCAGAGGAGCCCCAACATCCCATAAAGTGTTGGACTATTTCATCATACTTGTGAAGTTGCCTCATTCTATGTCAAAATCTTGACAGGCATTTGAGCAGTGAGCACAATGGAAAAACACACTCAAGATCTATGCAACAACATTTGTGGCTGAATAGATCAATAAAATAACGCATTTCAAACCTCTAACCAGTCTGATGCCCAACATGGGTTGAACCATGTCAGTTTTAGTCTAAACCGCAACAAGAAGTTACCAACACTGCCAAGCATCATGATGATGAGGCTGGAGACACGTTTCTTCTTAAAGTCCATGATTTTGACAACTTGACTACTGACATGCAAAACATTTTAGGACTGTGTCAACAGACTAAAGACAAAATGTCCAAAAGATAGTTTTTGAGTGAAGTTCCCCTTTAAGTAAAGCACCACTCTACTCATCATACAGACTGTCATTACACACTGTGGTCAGAGCAGGAAGACAGAACACCAGTACTGTTACCATTAGAAGGTTTGAAGGATACAGAAGCAGCTGTTCTACTTTTAAAAGGGCAATCAGCAGTTGCTACATTTCTTTAATACTCATTAATTAAATGTTCCCATTGATTCTTGAAGAATATACTGTAACTTATAAATGTCTCATGAGCTTAGTTTAACTGTTGTACCCCATCAGAACGGACAATAGAAGCTTGTTGGATTCCAATGTTTGTAAACAAATTAAATGTCAACAAACACCATATAGCCTAAAAGAAATCTAATTGTATTATAATTTTGGTATCATGGAAGGCCAGTCCTTACATCCATAGCCCTGTCGATGAATTTGAGAGTGGTTATATTTCTCCAGCCACATCCCACAGCTTTTTACCGAAACAGGGACGTTGAAAATGCTTTGCTATTGCCGTTTTAAATTTTATTTACCTTCTTCTGAGACTGACAACCACTGTTGAGGGACATAAACCACTGTGTCAGCGGGTCAAACTAGGCCTCATTTAAATCATAGTTGTTAAAATCTGTCGTTTTTTATTTTAGTATTCTCAAATTTGATATATAGTAGGCATACCTTTGGAAACTGATGACTTCATTGATCTCTGTGTGTGCACAGGTGCACGGTGTGTGTATTTGCGTAAAAGATGAACGATTTGCATAGCTGTCCTGCCTCATTGCTCCACATACTTTTAAAACCCCAGTGTTGATCAGTGACTGTTCACTCCTTTCAGAGCCACTAACACGCAGCACAATGATGATGTCACTGATTCTACTGCTGTGGACACTGGTGCTCCTTGTTCAGGGTGAGAGACACTTTGTCTAACTTTCATTTATAATATGTTTGGCTTTAGATTTGAACTTAATTTGTGAATATTGAAGATATTAATTAAAACAAATCATCTGGTTCTGCCTGAAGTTTCATGATATAATTTGGAATATTTGCAATGTCTATTTGTTGTGATAACCTTACTAATCAGTCATTCTTCACTTTCGTTTATTTTTCAGACTCATCAGCAGATATAATTCTGACCCAGTCACCTAAATCTCAGTCTGTTAGTCCAGGAGAGTCTGTCTCTATCAGCTGTACAGCCAGTTCAAGTACTGGTAATAGTCTCCAGTGGTACCTGCAGAAACCTGGAGAAGCTCCTAAACTCCTGGTTTATTCTGGTACAACCCGTCAGTCTGGGATTCCAGGTCGTTTCAGTGGGAGTGGATCTGGTAGTTCATTAACTCATTACACTCTGACCATCAGTGGAGTCCAGGCTGAAGATGCAGCAGATTACTACTGTTAGCAGAGTAACAGCAATCAGTTCACACAGTGTTAGAACGTCGTACAAAAACCTCCTTCAGCTAAAGAGGAACTGCTCTGTCTCAACAGCTGCAAAGCTAATGGCGTCTCCCGTATTCTAAACACCAATTAATCTAAATATGCCACTACAATGTGATAATGTAATTGCTTAGACTTGTCTATAGACTATGACACTGTACACATACAGTTGAAGTCGGAAGTTTACATACACTTAGGTTGGAGTCATTAAAACTCGTTTTTCAACCACTCCACAATTTTCTTGTAAACAAACTATAGTTTTGGCAAGTCGGTTAGGACATCTACTTTGTGCATGACACAAGTCATTTTTCCAACAATTGTTTGCAGACAGATTATTTCACTTATAATTTATTTATTTTTATTTTTTATTTCACCTTAATTTAACCAGGTAGGCTAGTTGAGAACAAGTTCTCATTTGCAACTACGACCTGGCCAAGATAAAGCATAGCAATTTGACACATACAACAACACAGAGTTACACATGGAATAAACAAAACATACAGTCAATAATACAGTAGAAAAATATGTCTATATACAATGTGAGCAAATGAGGTGAGATAAGGGAGGTAAAGGCAAAAAAAGGCCATGGTGGTGAGGTAAATACAATATAGCAAGTAAAACACTGGAATGGTAGATTTGCAGTGGAAGAATGTGCAAAGTAGAAATAGAAATAATGGGGTGCAGAGGAGAAAAATAAATAAAGGAATAAATACAGTAGGTGAAGAGGTAGTTGTTTGGGCTAAATGATAGATAGGCTATGTACAGGTGCAGTAATCTGTGAGCTGCTCTGACAGCTGGTGCTTAAAGCTAGTGAGGGAGATAAGTGTTTCTAGCTTCAGAGATTTTTGCAGTTCGTTCTAGTCATTGGCAGCAGAGAACTGTAAGGAAGGACGACCAAAGGAGGAATTGGCTTTGGGGGTGACCAGTGAGATATACCTGCTGGAGCGTGTGCTACGAGTGTGTGCTGCGATGGTGACCAGTGAGCTGAGATAAGGCAGGGATTTACCTAGCAGAGACTTGTAGATGACCTGGAGCCAGTGGGTTTGGCGACGAGTATGAAGCGAGGGCCAACCAACGAGACCGTACAGGTCGCAATGGTGGGTAGTGTATGGGGCTTTGGTGACAAAATGGATGGCACTGTGATAGACTGCATCCAGTTTGTTGAGTAGAGTGTTGGAGGCTATTTTATAGATGACATCACCAAAGTCGAGGATCGGTAGGATGGTCCGTTTTACGAGGGTATGTTCGGCAGCATGAGTGAAGGATGCTTTGTTGTGATATAGGAAGCCAATTCTAGATTTAATTTAGGATTGGAGATGCTTAATGTGAGTCTGGAAGGAGAGTTTACAGTCTAACCAGACACCTAGGTATTTGTAGTTGTCCACGTATTCTAAGTTAGAGCCGTCCAGAGTAGTGATGCTGGACAGGCGAGCAGGTGCGGGCAGTGATCGGTTGAATAGCATGCATTTAGTTTTACTTGCGTTTAAGAGCAGTTGGAGGCCACGGAAGGAGAGTTGTATGGCATTGAAGCTTGTCTGGAGGTTAGTTAACAGTGTCCAAAGAAGGGCCAGAAGTATACAGAATGGTGTCGTCTGCGTAGAGGTGGATCAGAGAATCACCAGCAGCAAGAGCGACATCATTGATGTATACAGAGAAGAGTGTCGGCCCAGGATTGAACCCTGTGGCACCCCCATAGAGACTGCCAGAGGTCTGGACAACAGGCCCTCCGATTTGATACACTGAACTCTATCAGAGAAGTAGTTGGTAAACCAGGCGAGGTAATCATTTAAGAAATCAAGGCTGTCGAGTCTGCCAAGAAGAATGTGGTGATTTACAGTCGAAAGCCTTGGCCAGGTCGATGAATACGGCTGCGCAGTAATGTCTCTTATCAATGGCGGTTATGATGTCGTTTAGGACCTTGAGCGTGGCTGAGGTGCACCCATGACTAGCTCTGAAACCAGATTGCATAGCGGAGAAGGTACGGTGGGATTCTAAATGGTCGGTAATCTGTTTGTTAACTTGGCTTTCGAAGACCTTAGAAAGACAGGGTAGGATAGATATAGGTCTGTAGCAGTTTGGGTCTAGAGTGTCACCCCCTTTGAAGAGGGGGATGACCGTGGCAGCTTTCCAATCTTTGGGAATCTCAGACGATACGAAAGAGAGGTTGAACAGGCTAGTAAAAGGGGTTGCAACAATTTCGGCAGATCATTTTAGAAAGAGAGGGTCCAGATTGTCTAGCCCGGCTGATTTGTAGGGGTCCAGATTTTGCAGCTCTTTCAGAACATCAGCTATCTGGATTTGGGTGAAGGAGAAATGGTGGGGGCTTTGGCGGGTTGGTGTGGAGGGTTCCGGGCAGTTGACCAGGTTAGGGGTAGCCAGGTGGAAAGCATAGCCAGACGTAGAGAAATGCTTATTGAAATTCTCAATTATAGTGGATTTATCGGTGGTGACAGTGTTTCCTAGCCTCAGAGTCGTGGGCAGCTGGGAGGAGGTGCTCTTATTCTCCATGGACTTTAGTGTCCCAGAACGTTTTTGAGTTAGTACTACAGGATGCAAATTTCTGTTTGAAAAAGCTAGCCTTAGCTTTCCTAACTGCCTGTGTATATTTGTTCCTAACTTCCCTGAAAAGTTGCATATCACAGGGGATATTCGATGCTAATGCAGAACGCCACAGGATGTTTTTGTGCTGGTCAAGGGCAGACAGGTCTGAAGTGAACCAAGGACTATATCTATTCCTAGTTCTACATTTTTTGAATGGGGCATGCTTATTTAAGATAGTGAGGAACGCACTTTTAAAGAATAGCCAGGCATCATCTACTGACGGGATGAGGTTAATGTCATTCCAGGATACCCCGGACAGGTCGATTAGAAAGGCCTGCTCACAGAAGTGTTTTAGGGAGCGTTTGACAGTGATGAGGGGTGGTCATTTGGTTGCAGACCCATTACAGATGCAGGCAATGAGGCAGTGATTGCTGAGATCTTGATTGAAAACAGCAGAAGTGTAATTGGAGGGCGAGTTAGTTAGGATGACATCTATGAGGGTGCCCGTGTTTACGGATTTGGAGTTGTACCTGGTAGGTTCATTGATAATTTGTGTGAGATTGAGGGCATCAAGCTTAGATTGTTCAATGATTGTTCAATTCAATGTATCACATTTCCAGTGGGTCAGAAGTTTACATACACTAAGTTGACAGTGCCTTTAAACAGCTTGGAAAATTCCAGAAAATGATGTCATGGCTTTAGAAGCTTCTGATAGGCTAATTGACATATTTTGAGTCAATTGGAGGTGTACCTGTGGATGTATTTCAAGGCCTACCTTCAAACTCAGTGCCTTTTTGCTTGACATCATGGGAAAATCAAAAGAAATCAGCCAAGACCTCAGAAAAATAATTGTAGACCTCCTGCCTGAAGGTACCATGTTCATCTGTACAAACAATAGTAAGCAAGTATAAACACCACGGAACCGCGCAGCCGTCATACCGCTCAGGAAGGAGATGCGTTCTGTTTCCTAGAGATGAACGTACTTTGGTGCGAAAATAAACATTTAATTGAAATTATGTGGAAACGTGGAGCAGCGGTCAGAGGCACTGCATCGCAGTGCTTGAGGATTCACTAAAGACCCGGGTTCGATCTCAGGCTGTGCCACAGCCGGGCGTGACCAGGAGACGCATGATAAAGTTTGCCCAGCTTCGTCTGGGTTAGCGGAGGGTTTGGCCAGCCGGGATATCCTTGTCAAATCGCGTCCTAGCAACTCCTTGTGGTGGGCCGGGCGCCTGCAAGCTGACTTCGGTCGCCAGCTGGATGGTGTTTCCTCCGACACATTGGTGCGGCTGGCTTCTGGGTTAAGCGAGCAGTGTGTCAAGAAGCAGTGGGGCTTGGCAGTGGTGTGTTTTGGAGGACACATGGCTCTCGACATACGCCTTTTCCGAGTCCGTAGGGGAGTTGTAGCGATGGGACAAGACTAACTACCAATTGGGGGAGAAAAAGGGGTAAAAGTGCAACAAAAAAACACACACACAGCTCATCAGGAGGAATCTGGCCAGAGGAAGTTAACCCACACCTTTCACTTATTATCACTCTATGACATTAGATCAAGAGAAGAGAAAAACTTGCGAGGATTTCAAGCAGACTCTGTTTTCTAGTGTAGAGACGGTTTTAACAGTATACATTATTTTTTAGAAACAAAGAATTAGATGTCTAAAGTCTTCTGTCTTCCAGATAGCTCTTAGATCTCTTATCTTTCATCGACAATGGAGCACCTGAACTCCTCCAGCACCTCCAGCATGGACCCCACCTCTCTGGATTTAGGCCCACTGATTTAGAACATCGTCCTGGGGCTGTGCTGTGTGCTGGGCCTCCCTGGTAACATAGCGGTTCTGGTGGTCAAACTGCGCTGCTCGTCCCGACACCCCAACTTTACCCTGTGGCTCATGCTGAACCTGGCGTCCTTGTACATGGCCACGATGCCTGTGTGGATCTATACTCTCCTGCCTGGCTGGACTCTGGGCTGCCTGCAAGCTGTCTGTATAGCCTGTACTTTCTATGTATCCATAGGGTAGCCTAGATATGTTCCTTTGGTAATCCAACCCACATTCAAGCTTTACCTCCATTGGTCAAATCCTAAATGCTATTGCTTCTCATATTTCCCATCCATGAATACATTGATTTGTTTTCATGAATAAAAATATGTTTTATTTCTCTTACAGTATGCTACATAGAGGCTACTTCTGCTTTTGTTCAGATGAGCTACAACCTCCCATACTTCATCACACTTGTTAAGTTGCCTCATTCTATGTCAATATCTTGACAGGTATTTTAGCATTGAGCACAATGGAGAAACACTCTGGATGTATGTAACAACATTTCTGGCTAAATAGATCAATAAAAACATGCATTTCATACCTTACACCACTCTGATGTCCAACATGGGTTCAACAATGGCTGTTTCAGTCTAGGCAAGGAGACACTTTGCCAACTCTGCCAAACAAAATGTTTCTGCATCAAAGTAAGGTAGAACTTATGATATGTCAGATGTAACACATTTGGTACACGGACAGACAACTTTATCCCCACCTAAAGGATAATGTATTTCGGTTCAAAATGAGAGAAAAGGCTGAATCATCAACATAAATTGATACTGTAAACCATGTATTCAACACTATAAGCTATATTTCTATATGAAAGATAAGCCCTCAACACCTCTGATATGAGATATGAATGATATGACTCTGTCAGTCCTCCCTCCCTCTGCCACCTATCATTAGTCCCCAGTGTAGATGCAAGGAATGACAATACATGAGATCGACACGATACTGTAGTTTAAAACATATTTTGAAACTATAAACAGTTTTTGGGGGTTATGATAGGGTGGTGAAATGAGCTGACGAACAGCCCAATAATGTTTGAATAAGTGCTGACTAATGGGAAGTAAACTGTAATAAAATAAATAAATAAAGTTGCATACTACATATGCTCCCAACAATTGAATGGTTATATAGAGTGTGTGACTTTCTTTTTAAACGGTTCTGTGGGAACTTTATCTTAAAGAAAAAAACACCCACACTACTCATCACACAAAATGCCATTACACACTGTGGTCAGAGGGGGGAGACAGAGCTCCACTACTGTCCACCATGAAAATGTTTGAAGGACATACTGCAGAGGCAGCAATTCTAATGTCAAGCTTCATGTACCTTCTCCTGGGACTGACAACCACTGTTGAGGGACATCAAACACTGTGTGGACGAGTCAAACTAGGCCCCATTTAAGAAATAGATGTTACAATGTGTGGTTTGTCTATGATTTTAGTATTCTCAGATTTGATATACAGTAAGCATACCTTTGGAAACTGCTGACTTATTTTATCTCTCTCTGTCTGTCTGTGTGTGTGTGTGTGTGTGTGTGTGTGTGTGTGTGTGTGTGTGTGTGTGTGTGTGTGTGTGTGTGTGTGTGTGTGTGTGTGTGTGTGTGTGTGTGTGTGTGTGTGTGTGTGTGTGTGTGTGTGTGTGTGTGTGTGTGTGTGTGTGTGTGTGTGCGCACGCGCGCATTTGCATAAAAGATGAGACATTTGCAAAGCTGTCCTGCCTCATTGCTCCACATACTTTTAAAACCCCAGTGATGATCAGTGACTGTTCACTCCTTTCAGATCCACTGACACGCAGCACAATGATGATGTCACTGATTCTACTGCTGGGAACACTGGGGCTCCTTGTTCAGGGTGAGAGACACTTTGACAATTTTGATTCATTAAGGGTTTGACTTCAGAGTTACACTTCATTCTTTAATTTAACATGACAGAATTTAAAACATGTTAACATTTAGCTTGATAGGCTATGCTTTACGATATGCTTGTTGTTGTGATAACCTTACTAATCAGCCTTTCTTCACTGTTGTTTATCTTTCAGAATCATCAGCAGATATAATTCTGACTCAGTCTCCTAAATCTCAGTCTGTTAGTCCAGGAGAGTCTGTCTCTATCAGCTGTACAGCCAGTTCAAGTACTGGTAATTATCTCCACTGGTACCTGCAGAAACCTGGAGAAGCTCCTAAACTCCTGGTTTATTCTGGTACAAACCGTCAGTCTGGGATTCCAGGTCGTTTCAGTGGGAGTGGATCTGGTAGTTCATTAACTCATTACACTCTGACCATCAGTGGAGTCCAGGCTGAAGATGCAGGAGATTACTACTGTCAGCAGAGTTACAGCTCTCTATTCACACAGTGTTAGAACGTCGTACAAAAACCTCCCTCAGCTAAAGAGGAACTGTTCTGACTCAACAGCTGCAGAACTACAGAGTCTCCCGTATTCTAAAGTATTCTAAATTCCAATTCATCACAATATGACACTACAATAATGTAATTGGTTAGACGTGTCTATGGATTATGACACTGTACATATCTCTCAATATATTCTGCAAAAATGTTAAATCTTTGTTTAACACACTGGGACCACTAAGGATACAGAATTGTAGGAAAGGCTTTCTTTTAAAAGACATGTTGAACAAAATTCAGAATAGGTTTAGATTTTTTTTCACGCTTTGATTTATCTTGATATTGTAAGAAGCAGTCATTTCATTACGCAATAGCATGAATGTGGATCCTGTCCGAACCCAACTATTCATGCCCTGCTCAACTTCTATACCCCTCCAACCCTGAAAGAGTGAATACAGTCATATTGATTCCAATCAAGAAGTACTACTTTAATAATATTATTATACATGTGTCACAAATAAATGCAGTCTACATACTGTATACAAAGCCATAAAAAGACTGTGAATTCCCCGATTTGAACGTTATGCAAAGTCCAGTGTAAAGTCTGCTTCCCCAGCCCATGTTCAGTTCTTTAGTCAGACACACAGCTGTCCCAGTCCCAGAGGATTTGAGGCTGAGTGATTGTGAACTCTGGTTGGGTTGAAACTCAGATTTGCATGGGCAGGATGACCGCAACACTCCCAGAATAGAGCAGTACCATGGCCAGATGTTCACCTGTTAACAGAGAGTTCCACTGAGCTTGGAGCTCATGGCTTCAGTATTGGTAACATCCAGAGTCATATATTTAGAGAGTTAGGCCAACTTTTAGAGTTTAATATTGTTCTAATTCTAGACATTCAGTTACACAGCATTGTTGTAATGTTAATGGGGAGCTACTATGCCTGCCACAGAATGTTGAAGTGTCATGTAAATGCATCATAATGCAGAAACCTCAATGTCCTCTTTAATACATGGTTCTGGTAACATCATAAAGACTGGGGAGTCTAGAGAACATGGCTTCAGTATTAGTATCACTGTAGATATCATTTTGACTGGCACCAAATGTGGCCCAATCAGCCAAACATTCATTGAGAGAAGTTGATTGTGTAAAATGTTCTTGTAAAATCACTTTCCCGGGTAGAGAGCTCACCATTCTTTATGAAAATGCAATAAATCAACAAGATCTCAATGTCTAATGGTAAAACTCATTAAATAATGATATCCAGGCAAACCATTTAAAATATTGAATGTCTTTATTATCTCAACATGTCAGAAGCAACAGCATTACAGTAATAAGGTTCAGAACACATGTGATATGAAAGCAGAGCAGATCTTTTTGACATCAGAATCAGACATATATTCTGTTGTTTGTTCCACTATGCTAAATGCTCCAGCTGGAGGAAGGATTCCCACACAGGATCCAGCCTAGCATTAGACCAGTGTGCTGGTATTGCTGGAACAGTAAGAAGGAGAGGTGCAGAGTAAAAGCAGTGGAGTCAGAGGGGGGAGCTCATTAATCAGAACACTGGTCTCTCCTCAGTGTCTCAGAGAGAGGAGACTGGGAGCCCTGGGTGGCCTCACAGGTCACAGAGCCCACCTTCTTCCACTGGTCGACAGGGAGGGTCAGGGTGCTGCTCCAGCTGTAGTGACCGTCCTTCTCCAGGACCCCGGGGCTCCCGGTCACCTCCCAGGTGTTACTGCTGCTACCGTCCACCTTCCAGCTCAGCTTCCAGTCTGAGGGGAAGCCCTTGTTGGCCAGGCACATGAGAGTGGCCTTGCCCTGCTGCAGCTCCACGTTAGAGGGGGGCAGGACCGTCAGGGTGGGACGAACGTCACCTAGGAGACAGGTGGGAAGTTAGGGCAAGGGGAACTATCAATCAATCATTAGATTGATACGACAATATTGATGCAGTAGTTTTACATCTTAGATGTAAATGAAGGCTTTGTCCATCAGTAGGTTTCTGTTCCTCAAACAAACAGACAGTTAGTTTATCAGTCTTTATGTCACTCTTTCACTTCCCTTTGACTAGCTACTGAAGCATATTAGAACTACATGAGATGACTGAAAATGTATTTAGCTATCTACAAAATTGTACTTTTTAAAATTTGAAATATGTTAGCATACTTCCCTTATTTTAATGGAATAAAATCCTATGAATCAAACTGCATTTCATTATTAATTAATATGATTGTTGTGTAGAATGTTCAACAGAATGTATGAACAATTCTTAAATTATGAATTCATTTAAAATCGGTTGATAAAATGCCTGTGCTGAGGAAGTAAATTCCAGTTGACTGTAAACATCTAACAATATTATACATTTAATTTAAAAGACTCACTAAAACATTTAAAAGTTTTAATTTTAATTAATTAATTATAGTTATGTAATTTACAAGACATTCTATCACAAATTGAAAATAAACGTATATTGATATGAACAGCAGAACTGCCTGACTTTACAAGACAGCAAGACTTTTCAACAGATAGCAAATAACATATAACATAGCATATAAAATAGCAAATGAGATCAAATAAGATAGCAAAATAGGAAATAGGAAAAAATAAACAATACTTTGCAGCTGAATGCTGAAGGAGTACATTTAGTTGATTATAACCATCTTACAACAATTATATACACTTAAAAGACACATTACAATATAATGAATACTGATATGATTTACGAGACAGGGTTTTTTAATAAAAAATAATAGCTTAATATTTGAGGTTCAACGAAAAGGTATATTCAGCTATTCACACAAATTGTGACTCATGATCATGCATATTATTTATTACATTTTTAATCTTAGTTTCTTGTCTCATAAGATTATCGATGCATCTATACAGTATGCAAGGTCAGAAAATAATTTTTCATTAGTAATTATAGGTAGGTAAACTTACTTCCAACATCCAGTCTAGTGCCTCCACCAAAAGTGTACCACAGTGATACGATCTCATTCATCGGTCGTACAAAAGACACTCTAGAGACACTGCTTTTGCTCTTTGTAAAGCTACATTTATCTAAAGCACTCTGATTTCAACAGTATCTCTGTTCCAAATGAATACACACTGTATTACCTTGTTTGATATATTACATCTTGAATAGGCATTATAATTTAACTATATTTACAACTAAGGAAAATAAATGCAAAACTAATTCTCCAAAAATAAATATACATTTCTACTTTCTATTTAAGGGAGTTGTAATATTGTTAAGAAAAGGTATTAGATTTTGATACCAGAGGTCAAGATATAGAACTGAATACTTACTGCCAACACTCAGTTTGGTCCCTCCACCGAAAGTCAACCACAGTGATGAAGTCTGATTGACTGGCTGTACAAAAACCTCCAGACAGACACAGAGGGGAATGATAACAGAGACATGGAACTGATCACTGAATTCTGCATTGTAACTGATGCCCCCTACTGGTACACTCTGGAACTCCAGTAGACTGGACACATTCACGTTCCCCATTAAACTTCCAACAGTATGAAAACTGCTGTGGATTATGTTGATAACAGTGACTTCAGAAATTTTTCACAGCCCTTTACTTTTTCAAGAAATATAAGATTTGAGATGTTGTGTACCTGGCAAGCACACAATACCCCATAATATCAAAGTGGAATTATGTTTTTAGAATTGGTTTACTAATTAATAAAAAATGAAAAGCTGAAATGTCTTGAGTCAATAAGTATTCAAGCCCTTTGTTATGGCAAGCCTAAATAAATTCAGGAGTACAAATGGGCTTAACAAGTCACATAATACCTTTCATGGACTCACTCCGTGTGCAATAATAGTGTTTAACATGATTTTTAAACAACTACCTCATCTCTGTACCCCACACATACAATTATCTGTAATGTCCCTCTGTCGAGCAGTGAATTTCAAACACAGATTTAACCAGAAAGACCAGGGAGGTTTTCCAATGTTTCGCAAAGAAGTGCACCTATTGGTAATGGGTAAAAATAAAAAAGAAGACATTGCATATCCCTTTGACCATAGTGAAGTTATTAACTACACTTTGGATGGTATTTTTTCCCCCAGATAAATGAAACAAAATAAGCACAAACAAAATCCTAGAAGAAAACCTGTTTTAGTCTGCTTTCCAACAGACACTGGGAGACAAATTCATCTTTCAGCAGGAAAATAACCTAAAACACAAGGCCAAATATACACTGGAGTTTCTTGCCAAGTTGACAATGTTTTTGAGAGGCCTACATGTAGTTACAGTTTTGACTTAAATCTGATTGAAAATCTACTGCAAGACTTGAAAATGGCTGTCTAGCTATGATCAACAACCAACTTGACAGAGCTTGAAGAATCTGTGAAAGAATAATGTGCAAATATTGTAAAATCCAGGTGTGCAAAACTCTTAGAGACTTACCCAGAAAGACACACAGCTGTAATCACTGCCAACGGCCAAAGGAATGTATTGACTCAGTGATGTAAATACTTATGTAATCAAGATAAGAGTGTTTGCTAAACGTGTCTGCTAAATGACTAAATGTAATATCCACTTTGTATGTTCATAAATGTTTTACAAATGTTAGAATTCTTCTTCTGTTTTGACATTACAGTATTTTGTGTAGATCAAGGACCAAAATGACAATACTTTTTTTATACCACTGCACTGTTGAATACATGTTTCTGGTTGGCTTGAAGGGCATTCTAGAGCTTGCATTATTTAATTGATTACGCCCGAGAAGCCGATGTTTGGAGGATATATTGTCACTGGTGTTGTTAGGCCCGAGGCGATGTCGAGGGCTGGCAAACTGTGCCAATATATCCTCTAAACACAGGCTTCGAGGGCATTATCACTTTTATACAATGGGTTACCAACATTTATTCATACTATTTCATCCTTTCGTGAGATATAGTCCCGACACAAATCTGAGGTTCCTACCCAAGGGGAATGGTCATTCGTTCTATTGGTTTGGTTGCCAGAGACGCGACCTAGTCGTTCAGTCTTTTTATTCTCTATCTATGGACGCGACCCAGTCGTTCGCACTAAATGTTCCATTGCAATAGTGGCTGGCAACATACTTATTCCTTGCATGCTAGCTAGCCAACTACGGCTAACTTACAGTCGCGTCAAACAGTGCAGCCAGAATAACAACAATAGCTGCATTTGTATTTGTTTAAACTGTTTTCTAGTGACATTTATTTGGACACATCCATAACAATGAGGTGCGATATAGCCTGGCATAGAAAATGTGCTCACTCGTCAGGACACTGTTGTACAGAGGAGCTAGCCAACAACACAGTTAACACAATCACTTCAACTGAAGCTGGAAAGACTGCAAACTAGTCGCATTTTGTTGAACATTTTTTCAATTGACATTTCTTTGTATATATCCATAAAAATGATGCCAGCTGATCCATGATTTCGACTGGCTGAGAAACGCTTCCTGTCTGTCTCGTCCCGACACGTCCATTACTATGGGACAGCTGGAGATCGAATTTGAAAATGAAATGTTAGTCTGAAATAAATGTGAGATAAAGTCTAGATACTTTTTATAGTGGTGATCAAGTTTATAAATTGGCTGGCTGGGCTGATGAGATAGCAATAAGGCACCTCAGCGGTTTGTGGTATATGGCCAATATACCATAGCTAAGGGTTGTACTCCGCGTTGCGTCGTGCTTATAAGAACAGCCCTTAGCCTTGGTAAATTGGCCATATACCATATACCGTGCTTAAATAATGCACGGTGTATCAGCACGGTAGAATTCAATGGTTATAGTTAATTCTTACATTTTCTATTGAGCTACTTTTGAAAGCAAAAGTTGAATTAAAAACATTATTGGCATTGTTGAATTCGATTTTCATAATAGCAAGCTAGGACTGATGGTTTGGTTTGTTGGCTTGTTTGCTTGGCTACCAAGGCAACTACTGTAGCTATCTAGCTAGCTACTTTAGTGGATGTTAAACACATTTCTGCCTGCAAATGAATACATTTCTAGCGACAAATGTGTTGAATTATAGCCACGGTATAAAAGGGATAATCAATTCGGGCTCTCTGCGTTCTGTGGAAAATAATACAACTCTGTGGAAGGTAGCATAAATTCCACTCTGCTAGAGCATCGTGAAAGACACCTTCCAAGTCATTCATTATTGTCCATAGAAGGCATAGCCCTTCTGTGAGTCTCCGTTACTTAATCCCACCTTGTAGCACAACAAAATGTGGAAAAAGTCACACAAGTCCACATTTGATCATAATGATTTATAAAAAGATCTTGTGGTGGTTTATTCTTTATTATCAAATGAGGAGAGACAAACCTATCACACAAGTCAGAGTTATACATAAACTAAATCTTTATTCACGTATTAATAAGGAAAGCAGGTCACACCACACACACAAGTGAATGATATGAGTGCTCTGCAATAACGAGGCCGGTCAACTCAACACTCTTGACTGTCATTTATAGCAAAGATACTATGATATTGTACATATCTCTCAGTATTGTACATATCTCTTAGTCTACATGACAAACAACAGATGTGTGGAATGGGTCACAAGGTGACACTTTATAAATGATAAAGGAGTATCCCCCAGCCAGATAGCATTTGCCGTGAAGACTGTTATTTTTGTACAGAAACCAACGTTTGGCCCCTAAGACAAGGATCCTCTCATCATTATCCATACCCAAGCCATCTCTCCCTGGTACCTTACATTAAACAAACACCAACTCATTCGATGAAATGCATGCAGTAGGTTTTATCACTTCCCAGAATATGATTGCATTCACTCTTTCGGGGATGGTAGGGCATGAATAGTTGGGATGTTGGATTTGGACAGGGTCAACATTCATGCTATTGTGTACTGAAATGGGTTCTTCGTACAATATGATGATAAATCATAGCGTAAAAAAAATTCTAAACTATTCTGAATTTTGTTCAACATATCCTTCAAAAGAAAGCATATTCCACAGCTCTGTATCATTAGTGGTCCCAGTGTGTTAACACATATTTTTGCAGAATATACTGAGAGATATGTACAATATCATAGTCTATAGACAAGTCTAACCAATTACATTATTGTATTGTAGTGTCATATTTTGAGTAATTGGAGTTTAGAATACTTTAGAATACAGGAGACTCTGTAGCTCTGCAGCTGTTGAGTCAGAACAGTTCCTCTTTAGCTGAGGGAGGTTTTTGTATGACGTTCTAACACTGTGTGAACGGATAGCTGTTACGCTGCTGACAGTAGTAATCTGCTGCATCATCAGCCTGGACTCCATTGATGGTCAGAGTGAATTGAGTACCAGATCCACTCCCACTGAAACGACCTGGAATCCCAGACTGACGGTTTGTAGCATCATAAACCAGGAGTTTAGGAACTTCTCCAGGTTTCTGCAGGTACCACTGGAGATAAATACTAATATCTGAACTGGCTGTACAGCTGATAGAGACAGTCTCTCCTGGACTAACAGACTGAGATTTAGGAGAATGGGTCAGAATTATGTATGCTGATAATTCTGAAACATAAACAAAAGGTTGATTATGTAACGTAAAGAAAGGTTGATTAGTAAGGTTATTACAGCAACAAACATATCGTAAAGCATAGCCTATCAAGCTAAATCCTTATTTAATCTGTCATGTTAAATTAACAAATGAAGTGCCACCCTGAAGCCAAACCCATAATGAATCATAGTTGGTCATAGTTGTTCAGTAGAATCAGTGACATCATCATTGTGCTGCGTGTCAGTGGCTCTGAAAGGAGTGAAGAGTCACTGATCAAAACTGGGGTTTTAAAAGTATGTGGAGCAATGAAGCAGGACAGCTATGCAAAGCTTGATCTTTATGCAAATACACGCACCGCGCACATGCACACACACAGATAAATGAAGTCAGCAGTTTCCAAAGGTAGACCTGTGTATATCACATTTGAGCATACGAAAATCATAAACAAACCACACATTATAACAACTATATCTTAAATGAGGACTAGTTTGACCCGCCTACATAGTAGTTTATGTCCCTCAACAGTGGTTGTCAGTCCCAGGAGAAGCTAAATGAAGCTTGACAGTAGAATTGCTGCTTTGGGGCTCCCGAGGGGCGCAGCGGTCTAAGGCACTGCATCTCAGTGCAAGAGGGGTCACTACAGTCAATGATTCGATTCCAGGCTGTATCACATCCGGCCGTGATTGGGAGTCACATAGGGTGTCTCACAATTGGTTCAGCGTTGTACGGGTTTGGCTGGGGTATGCCGTCATTGTAAATAAGAATTTGTTCTTAACTGACTTGCCTAGTTAAATAAAGGTTAAATAAAATAAATAAAAATAAAACATTCTACTGCATATCCTTCAAAGCTTCTCATGGTGGACCGCAGTGGAGCTCTGTCGTCCTCCTCAGACCACAGTGTGTAATGGCAGTCTGTGTATGCGTAGAGTGGGTGTTTTACTGTCGCACTCTCTATATACCCATTCAATTGTTGGGAGCACATCTAGTGTGTGCAACTTTTTTTGGTTTATTTTCATACAGTTTACTTTCCGTTCGTCAGCACCTCTACAAAGATTTTTTGTGTCAGCTCAGGCTTTTTACCATCCAATCACAACCCCCCCCATAAAAACAACATTATTATAGTTACAAACTATGTTTTAAACTACAGCATCATGTCGATCTCATGGTCTGTCAATCCTTGCATCTACACTGGGGACTAAAGATAGGAGGGAGGACTGACAGTCATATCAGTCATACCTCATTTTAGAGGAGATGTTTCTTATAAAAAGAAGAAGTGATGCAGTCAGTCTCTCCTCAACTCTTAGCCAAGAGAGACTGGCATGCATAGTATAGTTACAAACTATGTTTTAAACTACAGTATCATGTCGATCTCATGATCTGTCAATCCTTGCATCTAAATCAAATCAAATTTTATTTGTCACATACACATGGTTAGCAGATGTTAATGCGAGTGTAGCGAAATGCTTGTGCTTCTAGTTCCGACAATGCAGTAATAACCAACAAGTAATCTAACCTAACAATTCCACAACTACTACCTTATACACACAAGTGTAAAGGGATAAAGAATATGTACATAAAGATATATGAATGAGTGATGGTACAGAACGGCATAGGCAAGATGCAGTAGATGGTATAGAGTACAGTATATACATATGAGATGAGTAATGTAGGGTATGTAAACATAAAGTGGCATAGTTTAAAGTGGCTAGTGATACATGTATTACATAAAGATGGCAAGATGCAGTAGATGATATAGAGTACAGTATATACATATACATATGAGATGAGTAATGTAGGGTATGTAAACATTATATTAAGTGGCATTGTTTAAAGTGGCTAGTGGTACATTTTTACATAATTTCCATCAATTCCCATTATTAAAGTGGCTGGAGTTGAGTCAGTATGTTGGCAGCGGCCGCTAAATGTTAGTGGTGGCTGTTTAACAGTCTGATGGCCTTGAGATAGAAGCTGTTTTTCAGTCTCTCGGTCCCTGCTTTGATGCACCTGTACTGACCTCGCCTTCTGGATGATAGCGGGGTGAACAGGCAGTGGCTTGGGTGGTTGTTGTCCTTGATGATCTTTATGGCCTTCCTGTGACATCGGGTGGTGTAGGTGTCCTGGAGGGCAGGTAGTTTGCCCCCGGTGATGCGTTGTGCAGACCTCACTACCCTCTGGAGAGCCTTACGGTTGTGGGCGGAGCAGTTGCCGTACCAGGCGGTGATACAGCCCGACAGGATGCTCTCGATTGTGCATCTGTAGAAGTTTGTGAGTGCTTTTGGTGACAAGCCGAATTTCTTCAGCCTCCTGAGGTTGAAGAGGCGCTGCTGCGCCTTCTTCACAACGCTGTCTGTGTGGGTGGACCAATTCAGTTTGTCCGTGATGTGTACACCGAGGAACTTAAAACTTTCCACCTTCTCCACTACTGACCCGTCGATGTGGATAGGGGGGTGCTCCCTTTGCTGTTTCCTGAAGTCCACAATCATCTCCTTTGTTTTGTTGACGTTGAGTGTGAGATTATTTTCCTGACACCACACTCCGAGGGCCCTCACCTCCTCCCTGTAGGCCGTCTCGTCGTTGTTGGTAATCAAGCCTACCCCTGTAGTGTCATCCGATGATTGAGTTGGAGGCGTGCATGGCCACGCAGTCGTGGGTGAACAGGAAGTACAGGAGAGGGCTCAGAACGCACCCTTGTGGGGCCCCAGTGTTGAGGATCAGCGGGGTGGAGATGTTGTTACCTACCCTCACCACCTGGGGGCGGCCCGTCAGGAAGTCCAGGACCCAGTTTCACAGGGCGGGGTCGAGACCCAGGGTCTCGAGCTTGATGACGAGTTTGGAGGGTACTATGGTGTTAAATGCTGAGCTGTAGTCGATGAACAGCATTCTCACATAGGTATTCCTCTTGTCCAGATGGGTTAGGGCAGTGTGCAGTGTGGTTGCGATTGCGTCGTCTGTGGACCTTTTGGGTCGGTAAGCAAATTGGAGTGGGTCTAGGGTGTCCGGTAGGGTGGAGGTGATATGGTCCTTGACTAGTCTCTCAAAGCACTTCATGATGACGGAAGTGAGTGCTACGGAGCGGTAGTCGTTTAGCTCAGTTACCTTAGCTTTCTTGGGAACAGGAACAATGGTGGCCCTCTTGAAGCATGTGGGAACAGCAGACTGGGATAAGGATTGATTGAATATGTCCGTAAACACACCAGCCAGCTGGTCTGCGCATGCTCTGAGGACGCGGCTGGGAATGCCGTCTGGGCCTGCAGCCTTGCGAGGGTTAACACGTTTAAATGTTTTACTCACCTCGGCTGCAGTGAAGGAGAGCCCGCAGGTTTTGGTAGCGGGCCGTGTCAGTGGCACTGTATTGTCCGCAAAGCGAGCAAAAAAGTTGTCTGGGAGCAAGACATCCTGGTCCGCGACGGGGCTGGTTTTCTTTTTGTAATCCGTGATTGACTGTAGACCCTGCCACATACCTCTTGTGTCTGAGCTGTTGAATTGCGACTCTATTTTGTCTCTGTACTGGGACTTAGCTTGTTTGATTGCCTTGCGGAGAGAATAGCTACACTGTTTGTATTCGGTCATGTTTCCGGTCACCTTGCCCTGGTTAAAAGCAGTGGTTCGCGCTTTCAGTTTCACGCGAATGCTGCCGTCAATCCACGGTTTCTGGTTTGGGAATGTTTTAATCGTTGCTGTGGGTACGATATCGTCAATGCACTTTCTAATGAACTCGCTCACCGAATCAGCATATTCGTCAATGTTGTTGTTGGACGCAATGCGGAACATATTCCAATCCGCGTGATCGAAGCAGTCTTCAAGCGTGGAATCAGATTGGTCGGACCAGTGTTGAACAGACCTGAGCGAGGGAGCTTGTTGTTTTAGTTTCTGTTTGTAGGCTGGAAGCAACAAAATGGAGTCGTGGTCAGCTTTTCCGAAAGGAGGGCGGGGGAGGGCCTTATATGCGTCGCGGAAGTTAGTATAACAATGATCCAAGGTTTTACCAGCCCTGGTAGCACAATCGATATGCTGATAGAATTTAGGGAGTTTTGTTTTCAGATTAGCCTTGTTAAAATCCCCAGCTACGATGAATGCAGCCTCAGGGTGTGTGGTTTCCAGTTTACAAAGAGTCAGATAAAGTTCGTTCAGGGCCATCGATGTGTCTGCTTGGGGGGGAATATATACGGCTGTGATTATAATCGAAGAGAATTCCCTTGGTAGATAATGCGGTCGACATTTGATTGTGAGGAGTTCTAGATCAGGTGAACAGAATGACTTGAGTTCCTGTATGTTGTTATGATCACACCACGTCTCGTTAATCATAAGGCATACACCCCCGCCCCTCTTCTTACCAGAAAGATGTATGTTTCTGTCGGCGCGATGCGTGAAGAAACCAGCTGGCTGCACCGACTCCGTTAGCGTATCTTGAGTTAGCCATGTTTCCGTGAAGCAGAGAACGTTACAATCTCTGATGTCTCTCTGGAATGTTACCCTTGCTCGGATTTCATCAACCTTATTGTCAAGAGACTGGACATTGGCGAGTAGTATGCTAGGGAGTGGAGCGCAATGTGCCCGTCTCCGAAGCCTGACCAGGAGACCGCTACGTTTGCCCCTTTTACGGCGTCGCATAGGGTCGCCGGCTGGGATCAGATCCATTGTATTGGGTGGAAGGCAAAACACTGGATCCGTTTCGGGAAAGTCATATTCCTGGTTGGAACGATGGTGAGTTGACGTTGCTCTTATATTCAGTAGTTCCTCCCGACTGTATGTAATGAAACCTAAGATTACCTGGGGTACCAATGTAAGGAATAACACATAAAAAACCTAAATACTGCATATTTTCCAAGGAACGCGAAGCGAGGCGGCCATCTCGGTCGGCGCCGGAAGTACTCATGGGGACTGAAGATAGGAGGGAGGACTGACAGTCATATCAGTCATACCTCATTTTAGAGGGGATGTTTCTTATAAAAAGAAGAAGTGATGCAGTCAGTCTCTCCTCAACTCTTAGCCAAGAGAGACTGGCATGCATAGTATTTACAGTGCCTTCGGAAAGTATTCAGACCCCTTGACTTTTTCCATATTTTGTTACGTTACAGCCTTCTTCTAAAATGTATTAAATATTTTAAAAAATCTCAGCAATCTACACACAGTACCCCATGATGACAAAGCGAAAACAGGTTTTTAGAAATTGTATACATTTATTAAAACAAAAAACAGAAATACCTTATTTACATAAGATTTCACACCCTTTGCTATGAGACTCGAAATTGAGCTCAGGTGCATCCTGTTTCCATTGATCATCCTTGAGATGTTTCTACAACTTGATTGGAGTCCACCCGTGGTAAATTCAATTGATTGGACATGATTTGGAAAGGCACACACCTGTCTATATAAGATCCTACATGTCAGAGCAAAAACCAAGCCATGGGGTCGAAGGAATTGTCCGTAGAGCATAGCTGTCCTGGTGGTCATCCTGCGCTGCTCATCCCAACGCCCCAACTTCACCTTGTGCCTCATGTTGAATGCGACGTCCTCCAACATCCTGTTCCTGGCCACGGTGCCGGTGTGGATCTATACTTTCCTGCACGGCTGGACTCTGCGCAGTGTCCCCTGTAAGCTAGCCACTTTCCACTCTAATCGGCGTCCAGCGCCACCTCCAGGTGCTCTACCCGCAGAAGTGGAACTGGCTGGGGGCGGAAGGGGGAGGCGGCACTGCTCCTGGCCCTGTGGTGGCTCGCCTGCATCCTGACTTCCCCCGATGTGGCCACTCGCAAAGTAGGCGATGGCAAGCTCAAGTGCAGGCGACACAGGCTCCGATGCTGAAAGAGCAGTTGTCCTTGTCTCGGAGACCCTACTGAAGTTCGTGGTCCCGTTCTCTGTGCTGGTCATGTCCTACTTCTGCCTCCACCGGCCGGTGAACCAGACGGGCGCTGTTCAGCAGCGCCAAGTTGATGTGGCTGGTCACCAGTGTGGTTGTTGCCCTTTTCATCCTCTGGATCCCTGTGCACATTGTCAACGTGGTGGACCGCCTGTGTGGTGCTGCAGACTTCCCAGTTGAGGCGTCGGCAGTGCTGCTGTGCCACAGGAGCGCAGCAGCACATGCCGTCCAGAGCTTTACGTTTATCAATAGCTGCCTGGACCACTTCTTGTACGTCTTCATCTCACAGAGGATCTGAGAGCAGGCCAAGTAATAGTCTGAGAGCAGGATGCAGGTACTCCAAAAACGAAATATACATTTTTAAGGTGTTTTGGCTTGGTTTTTAGAGCAGCCAAATAGGGGTTCATCACCCCTGCTATTTTGTCCTCATAAAACCCTCATTTTGGGTTGCTGACTCTGGGTCTTCATAGCCTGTACTTTCTATGTATCCATATGGTAGCCTAGATTTGTTCCTTTGGTGACCTATCTCCCTTCAAGGTTGACCTCCATTGGTGAAATTCATACTCTATTGCTTCTCAGCTCTCCAATTCATAAAGAAATAGATTTGGTTTTCATGAATAAATATCTGTTTTATTTGTCTTAAAGTAGGCTACAGGTAGGCTACTTCTGCTTTGGTTCAGACGAGCTCCAACTTCCCATAAAGTGTTGGACTATTTCATCATACAGTGCTGTGTGCCTCATTCTATGTCAAGATCTTGACAGGTACATGATCAGTGAGCACAATGGAAAAACACACTAGATGTATTCAAAAACATTTCTGCCTAAATAGATCAATAAAAACATGAATTTCATACCTTACACCACTCTGATGCCCAACATGGGTTCAACCATGTCAGTTTCTGTCTAAGCCACAACAAGAAGTGAGACAACTCGCCAACACTGCCCAACAACATTACCATATACTGTATTTCAGATGTAACAACACCTGGTACACGGACAAACAACTTTATCCCCACCTAAAGGACAATGCCTTTCGGTTCAAAATGAGAAAAAGGCTAAATCCTCAATATTGATACTGTAAACCATGTATTCAACACTATAGGCTATATTTCTATATGAAAGAGAAGCCCTCAACACCTCTGATATCAGATATGAATGATATGACTGTCAGTCCTCCCTCCTCCCTCTGCCTCCTATCTTTAGTCCCCAGTGTAGATTTAAGGATGACAATACATGAGATCGACACGATACTGTAATTTAAAACATACTTTTTTGGATTATGATAGGGTGACGCACACCCCAAAATGTTTTGTAGAGTTGCTGAAAGTACAAAGTAAACGGTATAAAAAATAAATAAGGAAAGTTGCACACTATATATGCTCCCAACAATTGAATGGGTATATGGAGTGTGTGACTATCTTTTTATACGGATCTGGGGGACCTTTAGCTTAATGTAAAACACCCGCTCTACACATCACACAAACTGCCATTACACTGTCTGGTCAGAGGAGGGAGACAGAGCTCCACTACTCTCAATCTTGAGAAGGTTTGAAACACGTCGAGGCAGCAATTCTACTGTTAAACTTAATTTACCTTCTCCTGGGACTGACAACCACTGTTGAGGGACATAAACCACTGTGTAAGCGGGTCAATGTAGGCCTCATTTAATATATAGTTGTTACATTGTGTGGTTTCCGATTTTAATATTCTCAAATATGATACACAGTAGGCCTACCTTTGGAAACTGCTGACATCATTTATCTGTGTATGAACACAAGCACAGTGTGTGTATTTGCATAAAATATGAAAGCTTTGCATAGTTGTCCTGCCTCATTGCTCTTCATACTTTAAATAACCCAGTGTTGATCAGTGACTGTTCACTCCTTTCAGAGACACTGACAAGCAGCACAATGATGATGTCACTGATTCTACTGCTGGGGACACTTGGTCTCCTTGTTCAGGGTGAGAGATACTTTGACTAACTTTGATTCATTAAGGATTTGGCTTCAGAGTTACACTTCATTTGTTAATTTGACAGTTTTTTATTTAACATATTGCTTAAAAAGCTGTGCTTTACGATATGCTTGTTGTTGTGATGACCTTATTAATCACCCTTTCTTCGCTTTTGTTTATTTTTCAGAATCATCAGCAGATATAATTCTGACTCAGTCTCCTAAATCTCAGTCTGTTAGTCCAGGAGAGTCTGTCTCTATCAGCTGTACAGCCAGTTCAAGTACTGGTAATTATCTCCACTGGTACCTGCAGAAACCTGGAGAAGCTCCTAAACTCCTGGTTTATTCTGGTACAAACCGTCAGTCTGGGATTCCAGGTCGTTTCAGTGGGAGTGGATCTGGTAGTTCTTACACTCTGACCATCAGTGGAGTCCAGGCTGAAGATGCAGCAGATTACTACTGTCAGCAGAGTGGCAGCTATCCGTTCACACAGTGTTAGAACGTCGTACAAAAACCTCCTTCAGCTAAAGAGGAACTGCTCTGACTCAACAGCTGCAGAGCTACAGAGTCTCCCGTATTCTACAGTATTCTAAACTCCAAATAATCAAAATATGAAACTACAATACAATATTGTAATTGGTCAGACTATGGATTATGATACTGTACATATCTCTCATTATATTAAACAAACATTTTCAATCTTTGTTTACACACCAGGACCATTAAGGATACAGAGCTGTAGAAAATATTGTTTTTTGGACATGTTGAACAAAATTCTGAATAGGTTTAGATTTTGTGCCCATTTCAGTACACAATAGCATGAATGTTGAACCTGCCCAAACCCAACTTCCCAACTATTCATGCACTACTCAACTTCTATACCCCTCCAACTCTGAGAGTGAATACAGTCATATCGATTGCATTCAAGAAGTACTATTTTGACATTAAGAGACAGTATATCTGTCACAAGTAAATGTAGTTCACGTAGCCATATAAAGACCTGAGAGTGAAGTCCCCAATTTGCATGTTATGCAAAGTCCAGCGTAAAGTCTGGTTTCCCCAGCCCCAGTCAGCCCTAGTCAGACACACACAGCTGCCCCAGTCCCAGAGGGTTTGAGGCTGGGAGATTGTGAGTTGTGGTGGGGTTGAAACTCAGATTTGGATGAGCAGGGTAACACTCCCAGAATAGAGCAGTACCATGGCCAGATGTTTACCTGTCCCCAGAGTGTTCCTTTGAGCTTGGAGCAATTGGCTTCAGTATTGGCAACATCCAGAGCCATATATTTAGAGTTAGGCCAACTTTTAGAATTTGTAATATTATTCTAATTAAGTGATACTGCTTGGGAAGCCGGTGTTTGGAGGATATTTTGGCACTAGTGTTGTTAGGGCTGAGATGAAGTTGAGATAACAATGCTGTGTAACTGTAATATTCAGTTACATAGCATTGTTTAAATATCCCCCATGTAATGTTAATGGGGAGCTACTATGCCTGCCACAGAATGTTGAAGTGTCATGTAAATACATCATAATGCAGAAACCTCAATGTCCTATTTAATACATGGTTCTGGTAACATCATAAAGACTGGGGAGTCTAGAGAACATGGCTTCAGTATTAGTATCACTGTAGATATCCTTTTGACTGGTATTATATTTGGCCCAATAAGCCAAACTTTCACGGAGAGAGGTTCATTAACTGAAATGTATCAGTAATATTATTTTCCATGGCAGAGCTCTCCATTTCCTATAGTCCACGATCAGCTCCTGTGTCTTGCTCACATTGAGAGAGAGGTTGTTGTCCTGGCACCACACTGCCAAGTCTCTTTCATCCTCCCTATAGGCTGTTTCATCGTTGTCAGTCATCAGGCCTACCACTGTTGTGTCGTCATCAAACTTACTGATAGTGTTGAAGTCATGCCCAGCCATGCAGTCGTGGGTGAACAGGGAGTACAGAAGGGGACTATGCACGCACCCCCGAGGGGCCCCAGTGTTGAGGATCAGCGTGGCAGATGTGTGATGAGCTTCGTCGGCACTATGGTGTTGAATGCTGAGCTGTCGTCAATGAACAGCATTCTCACATAGGTCTTCCTTTTGTCCAGGTGAGAAAGGGCAGTCTGCAGTGCAATTGATATTGCGTCATCTGTGGATCTGTTGGGGCGGTTTGCGGATTGGAGCGGGTCTAGGGTGTCCGGGAGGATGCTGTTGTCAGCCATGACCAGCCTTTCAAAGCACTTCATGGCTACCGACGTGAGTGCCACAAGGCGGTAATCAATTAGGCATGTTACCCTCGCTTCCTTGGGCACAGGGACTATGGTGGTCTGCTTGAAACATGTAGGTATTACAGACTCGGTCAGGGAGAGGTTGAAAATGTCAGTGAAGACACTTGACAGTTGGTCCACGCATGCTTTGAGTACATGTCCTGGTAATCCGTCTGGCCCAGCGGCTTTGTGAATGTTAATCTGTTTAAAAGTTTTGTTCACATCGGCTACTGAGAGCGTTATCACCAAGAACAGCTGGTGCTCTCATGCATGCTTCAGTGTTGCTTGCCTCGAAGCGAGCATAAAATAAATTTAGCTCGTCTGCACTGGCCAGCTCGCGCTTGGGTTTCCCTTTGTAGTCCGTATAGTTTTCAAGCTCTGCCACATCCGACGAGCGTCAGAACCGGTGTAGTAGGATTCAATCTTAATCCTGTATTGACGCTTTGCTTGTTTGATGGTTCATCTGAGGGCATAGTGGGATTTCTTATCAGCGTCCAGATTAGTCTCACAGTAGGCCTAACTTTGAAAATTGCTGACTTCATTTATCTGTGTGTGTGCACGTGCACGTTGCGTGTATTTGTGTAAATGATGAAAGCTTTGCATATCTGTCCTGCCTCACTGCTTCTCATACTTTTAAAACCCCAGTGTTGATCAGTGACTGTTCACTCCTTTCAGAGCCACTGACACGCAGCACAATGATGATGTCACTGATTCTACTGCTGTGGACACTGGGGCTCCTTGTTCAGGGTGAGAGACACTTTGACTAACTTTGATTCATGATGGGTTTGGCTTCAGAGTTACACTTAGCTTCTGGTTTTGCCTAATATATTTCATGATAGAATGTGGAAGATTATCAATGTCTATTTGTTGTGATAACCTTACTAATCAGCCTTTCTTCACTTTTCTTTTTTCTTTCAGAATCATCAGCAGATATAATTCTTACTCAGTCTCCTAAATCTCAGTCTGTTCGCCCAGGAGAGTCTGTCTCTATCAGCTGTACAGCCAGTTCAAGTACTGGTAATGCGCTTAGCTGGTACCTGCAGAAACCTGGAGAAGTTCCTAAACTCCTCGTTTATCATGGTACAACCCGTCAGTCTGGGATTCCAGGTCGTTTCAGTGGGAGTGGATCTGGTAGTTCATATACTCATTACACTCTGACCATCAGTGGAGTCCAGGCTGAAGATGCAGCAGATTACTACTGTCAGCAGGGTGGCAGCTATCCGTTCACACAGTGTTAGAACGTCGTACAAAAACCTCCTTCAACTAAAGAGGAACTGCTCTGACTCAACAGCTGCAGAGCTACAGAGTCTCCCGTATTCTAGTATTCTAAACACCAATTCTTTTAAATATGACACATACTGTACATATCGCTCAATATATTCTGCAAACATGTTAAATCTTTGTAAACACACTGGGACCACTAAGGATACAGAGCTGTAGAAAATGCTTTCTTTTGAAGGACATGTTAAGCAAAGTTCAGAATAGGTTTACATTTACGCTTCGATATCTCTTCATATTATAAGAAGAACCCATTTCAGTACAACAACAGCATGACTGTTGACCCTGTCTGAACCGAACTATTCATGCCCTACTCAACTTCTATACGCCTCCAAACTTGAAAGAGTGAATACAGTCATATCATTTGCATTCAAGAAATACTACTTTGACATCATTATGATACAGTATATCACACGGCTTCAGTAATAGTAACATCATGAAGACCAGTGGGTTTAGAGCACATGGTTTCAGTATTAGTAACATCATGAAGACCAGTGGGTTTAGAGCACATGGTTTCAGTATTAGTATCATCATGAAGACCAGTGGGTTTAGACCACATGGTTTCAGTATTAGTAACATCATGAAGACCAGTGGGTTTAGAGTACATGGTTTCAGTATTAGTAACATCATGAAGACCAGTGAGTTTAGAGCACATGGTTTCAGTATTAGTAATATCATGAAGACCAGTGGGTTTAGGGCACATGGTTTCACTATTAGTATCATCATGAAGACCAGTGGGTTTAGAGTACATGGTTTCAGTATTAGTTGTCAGGACCCGGTGCGAGAAACAGTCACTAATAATCGTCAGAACCCAGAAGATGAGGCAGATCAGCAGTACTAGAGATGGTGGTTTAATTAAAGAACAAAATCTTCAGGCAAAGAAACTAAATCACAATGTCCAAAAATAAAGCCAAGAGGCACAAAATGGAAATCCTCCAAAATACAAAAGAAACTCCACAAAGTGTTAAAAAACTGCAGGGAAAAACAAACCTCAAAAGACTACTCAAATAATACACAAGAACTAAACCAGAGAACCTCTGGAAAATCCAACAAGAGAAATATCTATATAAAACAAGACTTGTGCTGGGGCTGGGTGCTAACTTACAAACACTGAGCAAGGAACACACAGGGTTTAAATACTAACAAGGGAATGACCTACAGGTGCAAACAATAATAAGAGCAAGAAAAAACAAAAGGTACAAAAAAGGTGCAATGGGGACATCTAGTGACCAAAACCCGAACAGTCTTGGCCAAAACCTGACATTAGTAACATCATGAAGACCAGTGGGTTTAGAGCACATAGTTTCAGTATTAGTAACATCATGAAGACCAGTGGGTTTAGACCACATGGTTTCAGTATTAGTAACATCATGAAGACCAGTGGGTTTATAATATGTCTTCAGTATTAGTAACATCATGAAGACCAGTGAGTTTAGAGCACATGGCTTCAGTATTAGTAACATCATGAAGACCAGTGGGTTTAGAGCACATGGTTTCAGTATTAGTAACATCATGAAGACCAGTGGGTTTAGAGCACATGGTTTCAGTATTAGTAACATCATGAAGACCAGTGGGTTTAGAGCACATGGTTTCAGTATTAGTAACATCATGAAGACCAGTGGGTTTAGACCACATGGTTTCAGTATTAGTAACATCACGAAGACCAGTGGGTTTAGAGCACATGGCTTCAGTATGAGTTGTACTGTAGATATCCTTTTGACTGGTACCAAATTTGGCCCAATCAGCTAAGCATTCATTCAGAGAGG